>NW_017618274.1:0-4957 GCF_001879475.1 Ipomoea nil | reverse complement strand
GGGAGGAGAGAGGGAGGGAACCAGCGCCGGGAGAGAGGCAAGAGAGCGCGGGCACGGGACAGAGCAGGGGACCGAGCGGACAGGGGAGGGAAAGGAGGGGGGGGCAACGCGGACAGACGACGGAGGCCGGGGGCAGGGGAAACGGACGCGAGGGACGGGGACGGAGAGGGGAAGGGACAAAGAGGGAGGGAGGGGAAAAAGCGGGAAAGGCGAGGCACCCCCCCCCCCCGCGAGACGGGCACCACCCGAGCGGGACCAACAAGGGGGAGCAGAGCGGGGGCGAGGGGAGGCAAGGGGGGACGGCGAGACAGAGCGCGAAAAAGCAAGAGGAGGAAAAGAGAGAGGGCGCGGGCCCAAAAGGAGGGGGGCCGGAGAAAAGGGGAGGAGGGGAAAAGGCGCAGGCAGGGACAGGGAGCCGCAGGACAGGAGGAAAGGGGGAAGGGGACGAGGGGGCCGAGGGAGAGGGGCAAGGCAACACGGCAGCCGGACAAACAAGGGACACGCCACAAGACAGGCCAAAACCGAAAGCGGAAGGGGCGCGGGAAGAGAGAACAAGAAAGAACGGGGACAAGAGGGCCAAGGAGAGGGGGGAAAGCGAGCGAGGACACGAGAGGGCCAAAAGGGCGAAAAGGGCAAGCCGCGAAGGAAGGGGGGGAAACGCGCAGGCAAAGGGGGAAGGAGACGAGCAAGAAAAGGAGAAGAAGCGCACCAGAGCAGGAAAGAAAGGCGAGGAGGGCAAAAGGCGAAACGGCGAGAAGAGGACCGACAGGGAAACAAGAGGGGCCAAAAGCGGAGGAGAGAGGAAGGAGCGGGGAAAAGAGAGGAAGCAAAAGAAAGCGCACGCAAAAGGCGACGGGGGCGACCAGCGACAGGGGACAGGAAGGGCACGGCCAGGAGAGAGCAGAGGGAGCGAAAAACCCGAGCAACCGAGAAGCGCGGGAGGGAGCGAAAAGCGGAGGAAGGGGAGAGGAAAGCAAGAGAGAGAGGAAGAGCAGGAAGAAAAGAACAACGCACGGAGAGCCGAGCAACCAGCAACCGCAAGGGCAGGACAAAAGGGGGAAGGAGGGCCGAAGGAGCAAGGGGCGCGCGGGGGCAAGAAAGGAGGAAAGGCAGGAAGAGAAGCAACGACAAGAAAAAGCCACAAGGAAAGCGGGAAGCAACAAAGAAGGCGAAGAAAGAAAGGGGGAGGAAGAGGCAAAGGGGGGACAACGGGAGAAAGCCGGGACACGGGGCAGCAAGGGGGCCACACCCAAGGGAAGGAAAAGGCAAGACACAAAGGGCGAACGCGCAACAGGAAGAAGGCAAGCCAAAGAGAAAAGGGCACAAAGGAGAGAAGAAAAGCACGGAGGAGGGACCCACGGGAAAGAAGGGAGGCAGAAGAAGCGGCAAGGAGGAAAGGGACACCGCAAAGGAGGACAAGGCAAGGGGGGCAGGAGCAGCGCCAACAACGCACCCGACGAGGACAGGGGGCGGAGGGCAAAGGGAAAGGAAGAAAAGGAGGGAACAGCGAACGCGGAGGAGGCGGGAAGGCGGCAGGGGCGAGAGAGGCCGGCGGGCACGGAAGGAAGAAGGGCAAACCGGAAGGGACACGCACGCGCAACGCAAAGAGCGCAAGGGCGGGGGAGGCGGGAAAAAGAGCAAAGGAAAGGAAAAAGGGCAAAAGGCGCGACGGGAAGGGAAAGACGGGAAAGAGAAAAGGAGGGGCGGCAAGAAGAGGGGAAAGCAAGGGAAGGGAGAGAACACAACCGGAGAGAGGGGAGAGCAACAGGGACACAGGCAGCCAAAAGAAGGGACAAAAGGGGAAAGAGGCAAAAACCCGCAAGGGAGAAAACCGGACGGGGGAGGAGCCAGCGGGGGCGCAAGCCGCCAAAAGGGCCAAGGCGACGACGACGGGAAAGAAGAAAGGCCAAGGAGGAAAAGGGGGAAAAGGGCAAGAAAGCACAGGGAGACAAGGAAGGGGGACCAAACGAAGGGCAAAAGGAAGGCGGGGAGGCCGAAGCCGCAAAGAAACAAGAGGGCGCCGAAACAGGAGACAAAAAGGCAAAAGGGGGGGCCGAAAGGGAAACAGACCAAGGAGGCAATGGGCCACAAAGGCCGCAGAGGGAAAAGGGGAAGAAAGCAGAGGAAGGGGGCAGGGAGAGGGGAGCCCGCGAAACAAGAGGGGGGGGAGGAGAGGAAACCAGGGACGAAGGCCAGAGGGAAGGCCGAGCAGAGGCGCAAACAAGCGACGGCCCAAGGGCCAAAAAAGCGAGGCAAGGGGCAAAAACCGGCACCAAAAAGGGGGGCAAAAAGGAGAGGAGGAGAGAAGGGGGGAAGGGGGACCAAGCACCGAAACGGAGAGCCAGGGAGGACAAGGGGGAGGGGGGGACCAAAAAGGACGAACACCCAAGGACCCAAAGCAAGGGGGGGACCGAAAAAGGGGGAAGGGAGGGGCAGGAAGGGGGGACGGCGAGAGGGGAGGGGCGAGACACAGGACGGGAAAGAAAGCGAGGCGGGGGAAGCGGAAAAAGAGCGAAGGACCAAAAGGCGGAGGCGGGGGGAAAGGAACGAGACGCAGAACAAAAGGAAGGGGGACAAGGGCGAAAGGGGGGAAAAGCGAAGAGGGAGCCGGGGGGAAGGGCGAAAAGGCAACGGGGGAAGGACAAGGCAAGGGGGGGACAAAGGAGAGCGAGGAGAGGGCGGCAAAGAAAGGCCAAGGGAAGAAGAAGGCGGAGAAGGGGGGCGCGAAGGAAGAAGGAAGAAAAAGAGGGAGGGGGGAGGGGAACACAACAAAAGAAGCAGGGGCGACGAGCAAACAACGCACACGCAACAAGGGGGGAAGGGCAGAAGAAGGGAAGCAGCGAAACGGCAAGACGAGCAACAAGCGAGCAAGAAACAAACGCGGGAAGGGCGACCCGACAGGGGCGACAAGAAAGAGCAAAGAGGGGAGGCGGGCCAAAGAGGAAAGCAAGCAAGGCAGCGGGCAAAGCCAAAGCGCAAGAAGCGACAACAAGACCGCGAAGGCGACGACACAGGGAGCGAGGCGGGCCAGGAGACCCAGGAAGGCGAAGGGGGAAGAAAGAGACACGAGGGGGGGGGAGGAGGGGCCAGGGACACAGGGACGAGAGGGCGCAAAAGAAAAAGGAAGGGGAGCAAAAGGGGCCAGAACGACGCAAGCGACGACAAAACGAGAAAGACGGGAAAAGGGCAAAAAGCCGAACGGAGCGGGGAACGGAGGGCGGGAAGCAAGGAAGGAAGCCGACGGCAAGGCGCAAGGAAGGCGACAGCAAGGAGCGGCCGCACGGACACCGCAACAAAAGGGGGAGCCGAAAGAAGAAAGAGAACGCGAAAAGAAGCCGCACGAGGGAGGAGGACGGCAGCCGAGCGACCGAAAAGAGAGGGGGCGGAAGCAAGCAACACCGCGGGCGAGACGCAAAAGCGAAGCGGGAGACACAAGGGGAGAAAACCGAAACGCAACGAGGGCCAGACGGGGGGCAGCAAAGGGGGAGGCGGAAGAAGGGGAAAACAGAGCGAAAGACGGGGGAGGAGCGGGCAGAGGAAGGAAGAGGGGGGAGAGGCAGCGACCAGCAAAGCAGGCAGAGGAGGGAACAAGAAAGCAAGGGGGGGAGAGAAGCAAGGCAGGGGGACAGGGGAGGAAGCGCAGAGAAGGAAAACCCAGAGCAACAAAAAGGAGCAGGAAAGGGGCAAGGGGAAAAAGCAGGGAAGGAGACGGACAGAGCGGGGGAAAGAGCAAAGGGGACAGGGGAGGGAGCAAGGGGACAGGGAGGGCAAGAGGGAAGGACACGGGGAAGGCAAGGAAGAGCCCCACGGGGAAAAGCAAAAGGCGCAAGGGGAAAAACAAGGGGGAGAGCAAGCGGAGGAGCAAAAGGGGCGACCGCCAACGGACCGACGGAGCAAGGAAACGGGGAAAACCCAGGCAACCGACAACCGGACGGGAGAGGGCGCAAAAAGCACCCGCCAGAGCGAGGGAGGGGAGAGCCACGAGAAGGAGGAAAAACAAGGGCCGCAAAGAGAGACGGGAGGGGCGGGGGGCGGGCGCAGGGGGAGCCCACAAGCAGGGAAGAAGCGCGAAGGGAGCCAGAGGGGAGGAAGGCAAGGCAAGAAGAGCGGGAGCAAGGGAAAAGAAGGACGGAGGGGAAGGAGGGCCAAGACCCGAAAAGGACAAGGGAAGGGGAACAAAAGGGGGCGGGCGGAAGAAAGCAAAGGAGGAGGGAAGGGGGCGAAAAGCAGGGGGGGCAAAAGGAGAGGCACAAGAAGAAGGCAGAGACGGCGAGGAAACGGGGCACCCGGGGGGCAAGACGAGAAGCCAGCAGAAGAGGGCGAGCGGAGGCCGCGGACAAGAAGGGCACGGGCGAGCAAAGGGACGGGAAAAGGGCAGGGGAAACGGCGGACGGGAAGAGGAAGGCGACGGGAGCAACCGCCCGGGCGAGGGAAAAGGGGAGAGGAAGAAGGGCGACAGAGGAAGAAGGCGGGAGAGGGGGAAAACAAGCACGAGAGCGGGGGAGGACACCCGAGCAACGGGCCGAAGGAACGGGGGGGGCACAAAAGGCCGGGGGGAGAAAACCGGAGGAGAAGGCAAGAAAAGGAGCACAGGGGGGGGGACAAAGGAGGGGGGAGGAGAGGAGGGGGAAGGACGAAGAAAACGGGAGGGAGAAGGGGCCAAGCGAAGGCAGAAGAAGGGGAGAGGAGCAGGAGGGAGAGGGGAACGACGGGCGGGGGACAAGGAAAGCAACGCAACGAAGGAAGAGGCAGCAAGCAGGCCCAAGACACAAAAGAGCGGAGAAGAAAGGCGGGCAAGAGGGAAAAGCCGCAAGCAAGAGCCGAGGAGCACAGCGGGAAGAGGGGAGAAGAGAGGAAGGCAAGGACGGGGACGAAACAAAAGAGCGAGGAAGGAGGGGAGCAGGACGAGACCGCACGGCAAGGCGACCAGAGAGAGCGGAGGCAGGGGGAGGAGGGG
>NW_017618273.1:0-13337 GCF_001879475.1 Ipomoea nil | reverse complement strand
GTGAGCCAACTTTTAGAGTCAATGAGTGATTTGGAACTCCTGAACACCTTAAACCATTTAAAAAATTCTGCAGTGTGCAGATCAGGAAGCATGTCAACATTTGAATTAGATTTACAAACCGAATCACAACTGAGATACGTCCTTCCTTCGGCATTATTATAGTCATTCATGTATTCATTTACTGCATCCACAATATCCAAAGTTGGTGTCAAAATAGCACGATCTTTTAGGTATTGAATATCACTCTAACCACTGCAGAACATAGGGAATATGTTATCAACAATTGTAGAAATTGGATCCTCAACACAAATTAGCACTAATTCTTCAGGAATATTTATCTCACATTCTCCATGCAAACAATCACCAATTGTTCCATCACCTATATTAGCAATCCACTTTGCAAATTTTTCAATCTCTTTAACTTCAGTATCTGATTGCAATGACCTAAGCCTGAGATTCTTTGTTAGCCTAAATACTTTACAGCTTCTCCAAAGATATGATGCATTTATACTTGCTCCAACAATATCTTGCCTGGTTCCCTTTGGAATGACTGGTAGAATCTGTCTGAAATCTCCACCTAACACCACGGTTTCCCACCAAAAGTCATATCCAAGCTTTTTGGATTTTTAGCACGCATGATATCTCTCATAGTACAGTCTAAAGCTTCAAAGCAAAACTTATGCATCATCGGTGCCTCATCCCAAATGATCAACTTACTTTGCATTATCAACTGTGCCAAAGGACTACTTTGACTGATGTTGCAGGTTGAATCTTCATTAACAGCTATTGGTATTGAAAATCTTGAATGCGCAGTTCTACCTCCTGGTAGTAGAAGAGATGCTATGCCACTTGATGCCACGTTTAAAACTATATCACCCTTTGACCTTAAAGCAGAAGACAATGCTCTCCATAAGAATGTTTTTCCCATTCCACCGTATCCATAAACAAAAAACAGGCCTCCCAGATTATTCTCAGCATCTTGCAATACTTCTCCATATATAGCCCTTTGTTCTTCGGTGAGTTGATGCACCAATTTATCATTCTATTCCATCATGACATTAATATCATATGCTAATTCCTCTTGTATCAACCGATTGGTGGTTCTAGCATGATTCTCTAAATCCGGTACTGGCATCAACAGAAAGTCTTTCAAACTCTTTCCCATAGCAGAAAACATTATTTGTATCTCATGAAGTGCAAAATTCTTTTTCTCATCTTCAGATAAAATCAAATCTGTGATAGTATTATCAATCGCATATTATAACTATGTGTATACAAATAATTTGTACAACATGAAAGTACAGAAACAAAATATTACCTGTAATCCCCAATTGAGCACTAATCTTGAATTGTGCATCCTCAGCCAAATAGTGCCAGGCAGCTTCCCACACAACTTCTGGTTTTCCCATTGAGTTTGACATTAATAGGGTGACAAACAATATTCTCAAATTTACACCTGTCGCCCATTGACTTTCTTCTTCTATAGCATGAACATATTCCCTGTCGCCGTCGACTAATCCTCTTGCAGAACACGCATCCCTGAAAGATTCATATTGCACACCGTCTACTTTTTTTTTATGTCCAAAAAACATGTGGGCCCTTTTACTTTATTCAAAAGACATTTCAAATAAAATATCTCCCCTGTACCAGGTGGCACATAGAAAACTCTACCTATTGCAAATCCTCTTTTCCTTGGTTGCCATTTCCTAACATCTTTCTTCCATACAAATTTAGTTGGCATTTCGGCATATGTCAGTTGTCTTGCAGCTGGGTAGGTTTTATTTGCCTCAAACCATTCTAAGAACATGATTGTTGGACGGCTTAGTATGTTATCAACTGGATCATCATCTGCAAATACGCCACTTTGTTGATTTGGCAAGTGAAAGCTTAATCGCTCAACAGCTGGTGTCCTTAACTGTATATCAAATCCAAATAATCGCCAAGATGCTTCACATGGAGAGATGTACCAAAAATCATAGAACATACTGATTTCATCAATAACTTTTGGACATTCTGCATCGCAGTTGGCTTTGAAAAACTCTGCTGTTACCCTGTCATGGCCCTTGTTGACGTACTTGAACAAATACTTGATTGAACGGGACTGATTACACCATCCCACGTTAATATGAGCTCTTTACTTTTGCAATAAATGTCTATTGTGTGGTACTACGTACCTATTATCCAACTGAATACCATTACGCATGACAGACCGGCCATTGTCTCGTCTGTGATATATAGGATAACCATGCTCGTCCACAATTGACAAATTAACAAACTTCTTTGGAAAGTGTTTAGTACATTTACCATTCGCCATACATGGAGAAGTCAACTGTGCTTTCCGCAAGGACCATGCATCATAAATTCCTCAACAACTTTGAAGTATTCTGGATCTGTTTCTTGGTCAGGTAACTCAGCTAAAATAATGTTGTCCAGATTTATACCACTTTGCGCTCGATTGTTTTTATTCAGGAACAAAAGTATATGAGCATGCGGTAGACCTCTTTTTTGAAACTCTATGGTATAGATCACTGTTAACAATGAAAAAGATAAGAAAGTTTAGAATAGAGCTAAATCTTGGGACATTGCTATGGGTTAGAAACTTCATCATTAAAATAGTAGCTTATTTTTCACGTACCTCCAATGACTGGGCCAAATAACTTGTTCTTTCGACATTCTGATAGTAGGGCATCCAACTTCAATTTGAATATTCTACAAATTATGTCTGGGCGATCTTCTGGCCTTAATTTTCTTGTATTCAAGAAGCGTTGTACCTCAGGCCACTTGGGGTTGCAGAATTGACACGGTTGTCCAATTTCATTGTTCGTATCATAGATATACAGCTGTGCGAAATGTGGTTTCTTACCGTCTACCGAAAATAGAGTACCAATGTAGTGGAAGTTCTGGCCATTTATACGGAAGATTGGGGGACCACCGTTGCTGTTCACGTTTCGGTCTATTTTACCACCCATCGAAGTGAAGCAGAACATACTATTGTATGCTCTAATGTTGTGTAGAAATTGCTTGTTTTTTTCTCCTTCTCCAAAAAAAAAGATCATATATAGCTTGTGGTGGCACCATCGTTTGTGGCAATTGGATCTTACCATTGTTGCAACACAGGTTATATTTTGGGTGGCCGCGATTAATCTGTTTTGTGTGTCCTTTCTTCGTACCAAAAAAGCGCTCCACAGTGTTGACATGTTATAGTTGCATCACCAAGATCTTGGTATTCCACTAAGTTGAGAATTCAAAACCGATTAATTAAACTGTAACATATGAATTAGAAGACCGAATAATATTATACATACCAGTATTGAAAGCAGTCAGTTCTGTAATTTGAGACTTATTTGCTTGTTCGTCACCTGATTGGTTAAAATTTGAAATTCCAATTGTCGACTGCATTAGTACTGTAACTTGGTTTGTGCACGATGTCTCGTTGCATTGTTTTGTACCTACCATGTACATAAATCATCTTATCTATAAATATTTTGAAACATATCCAAAAAATTGTAATGACATTATAATTTGTATACAAATAATTACTTACCATTTGCACTTTCTTGGATATGTTGTTGTGTAATTGGTGACAATCCTACGTAGAATATATCATATTAGTTTCCCAAAAATAATAATCCTTTTGGGTGTAAGAACTAAATATGACTGAAACAAAGAAGTAAACCATGAAACATTTGCAAACTACTACTATTTAATATTAAACGTACCATAATTGTCTTGAACGGTTTTAGAAATTATATCCATATTGGAAACTCTTCAAATCTTGAAACAAATCTCGGTTGACAACATTACACTGGATAACAGTTTTACCCTCATCCATGCATTTCCTTTTGTTGCAGTTTGTGTTACCTAATTAATTTATAGTTTACTTTTTTTAGCTGGCATAAAAAAAAAAATTATTAAGCAACAAAAATGATATAAAAAATACTTACCATTGGATATATCCTGTAGAGGTGGTCGTTTGTTCTCAGACATTGTGAAGGTACCTTTTATATAACATATTTAACATTTTAATGATAGATTGTTTATAATATGTAACTGGAATAAAAACAATTAAGTAATTGGCCATTAACTAAAAACTAACCGTTAAGTATATCGCTTGTTGCACTTGAAGGTAATGGCTTTCGTCCTCCTAACACAAAATGCCTTGATTTACTGTTGCTGGTTGTATATTCCATGCTTCGCGTACTAATTTGTATATCCAAAGATTCTTTATTAACTGAAAAGACATAACATGTTTGTAATATGTTATAACCTGTTAAATAAAATTTTACAAACTTTAAATAGTTTACCTGTTGTAAGAGCACTTTTTGGTCTATCATTTGAATTACAATATGGTTGTGGTGTGTATTCCACTTGTGGATCATTAGTATTCTCTTCTGAATGGTATCGTTGTTCTCTACATTTTATGCAATGACAAAAAAAAAAATATTGTCAAAAACCATACATGAATTAAAATCTGTATTAAAATTACAATGGTACACACAGTACCGTGTAACCTAAATATAATATATGCAATATCGAAACGCTAACATAGTTAATAACGTTTTGTGAATAATGTACATTTTGTATTAATTAAAACTGTTTCTGACATTCACGGTCCACAATCTTGCGTGGATCATGACAAACACAGTACTAAAAAATGCCACATAGTACAGTGCAAGAAATAATGCAATGTAAAAATGGTAACATATTTAAACACTATTAGAAGCTATGTATTATAAGAAATAATGCATTACTTTAAATCGTGAATACATTAACCATGGTCTACACAGTACCGGTGTAACATAATTAAAAATCAAATAAAAAATGGTAAATGCAACTAATGTACATTTCTTACAAAAATAATGTACCTTAAATACACAAATAATTAAAACAATTAATATGTTGTTTTGAAATGTTGTTAGTGTAGAAGAAACAATTTTCCTCATGTGGTATGTTGTTTTGAATGTTGCAATTATGATATCTGTTTGTAGTTGGAGTATGCATATTTGCTATATCTTGAATGCTTTATTAGGTGACCATCATTAATGTTTTGACATATACTAAAATGATTATGATTGTTCAATTTTTTTTTTTTTGGAAAACCACAATGCCAGTATACTATTCCTGTAATTGAATACACATGTTCCCCCTTATATTTTTGCACTTCTTCATTTTACACATGTACAAACACTGTTTTAAAGTCTTTTGGCAAATGATGAATCTTTAAATCTGATGCCATTATTGTACACTACAGTTTAATACATGTTAGATGATGGCCTGCTAACTGTGATGGTAATTATTACTCAATGTAGAACTATCTATAAAGAGATAGTATATTTGATCACTTACTAAATGAGAAATACATATTTTTCAGATTTTAATATAGGACTATATACTTATACTCTGATGAATTCTATTATTTTGTTTAGAATTTGATCAGTTTGACCAAGTCTAGATTTAAATGAAAGTAATGTTGATTTAAATGTCTATAATGTAGGACCGTGTATAAATGGCTAAACTATTTGATTCCTTTGAATTTTAGTTTTTGAATGACATAATTTGTGTGTTTGATTGATTATCTGTGAAGTGTTACATTTTGACTATTGTTAGATGTTATTATTTTTTGGTAGTTTTGGTAATGAAAATCTTTTAAATGTGTGATTTTTAAAGTAAAATAGCATTGTGTATACAGTTTAAATATTGACAGATGGCTATATTTAAATCAGTTTAGAAAATTGTGTTCGTTCTTGATTCTTTGACAAATGATGAATCTTTGTTTCTGATGCACATATTGAATGACTAAAATAGATTTTTAATACATGGAATCTTTATTTGTTTTGACATTTTTTTTTTTGCACAAAGATTGAATACATGTTACATGATGATTTGTGGCAGTGCTGCCAGATTCTTAGATATCACAGCTTCTTAGTGTTCACATTACAAATTAGTAGATTATATATTATGTAGTATGGGATGAGTATTTACTCTTCAAAGTACACAATAGTTGTTAGTTTTGTAAATTGTAGTTGTTGAAATGTTTCTATTTTAGATGTGTTAACATAAAAAACAGTCCTCTAATGTGTATTTTTTTTTTTTTATACAGAAATTGACATGATGATATAGTTTGCCAATTTGAAAATACCAGTGTGATCTTGTAATGTACTAAACATCAGTGTGAGTTTTTACTGGTAATTTGAAGGCTCTAACGTGTATCATATTTTTTGTACAATTCTTGAAAGTTTCTTGAATACATTGATTTTTTTAAAATTTTTTTGAAGTAATGTATTCTATTTAGTAAGGTTTTTAATTTAGTTAGGACAATCATAATTAGATTGGATTTTCAGCAAGCTATACTATATATATATATATATATATATATATATATATATATATATATATATATATATATATATATATATATATATATATATATATATATATTTTAATTCACCAAGCCAATTTTAATTTTTAAGTAATGTTCATTTAAAAGTCTAGAATATAGGACTATCTTTTTTTGAATGCTACTACTTGTGAGTATTAATATTATTATCTGTGTTTATAATTGTATAACCTAGGATTAGTTTTCTATGGTTAGAATGAGTCTACTGTCTGTATCCTATTAGATAGGAGTAGTTAGAGGTAGACTGAGATATACTCTCCTGTAATTCTATCGTTGGTTAATTGGAATTGATTTTGAATTCTCATATGGTATCAGCCTAAACACGATCCTCCACCACAAAAACGCTACCCCCCTACCCATGTCGTCGAACTCCTCCGATCGCACTCCATCTGCCGTCGGCGGTTCATCTCCGGCGAACCCGAACCCCCTCGCCGGAGCACACCACTTTATATCCATGAAATTAACCTCTAGGAATTTTCTGTTTTGGAGAACCCAGCTAATACCCTTTCTTAGAGGCCAGGATTTGATCGGCTTTGTGGATGGAACCACCCCATGCCCGGCAGCCACTCTCACCACGGTCTCCGGCAATTCCGGTACCAGCACAACCACTACGGCGACAGCCCCGAACCCAGCATATAAAACATGGATACTCCAGGATCAGTCGATCCTTTCTCTATTAATATCCTCGATTTCAGATGAGGTATTGCATCTCGCGGTTGGCCGGAATACCGCCGCCGACGTTTGGAAATCAATCTGCTCCGCTCTCGGCTCCAACACGCAGGCTCGTTGTCTGAGTTTGCTGGGCCAATTCCAGGCGCTCCAGCAAGGAAACTCCACGCCGGGCGATTACCTTGGACGGGCGGAGCTCCTGGTAGAAGCACTCGCGCAAGCTGGACAGCCTCTCTCCATGGCCGAACAGAACCTTTACGTTCTGAGAGGCCTGAGGCCGGAGTACCGTGCATACGCTACGTCTCTCACCGCTCATGCGCCGATGTCGCTCCAGCATCTCGCTGATCATCTGCAGGCCGCCGATTTCATATTGGCAGATGACTTTCCGGACGCTGGCAGTGGTTCGCCGTCGGCGCTCTATGCAGGCCGAGGCAGTGGTGGCCGACACTCCCAGTCCAGCAATAATCAAAACAGCGGTGATGGTGGCCGGCAGTCCCAGTGGCGTGGTGGAAGAGGTGGCAGAAATCATCGGGGTGGCCGAAATCAGCGCGGTGTACCACGTTGTCAAATTTGTAGATCGCAGGGACATATCGCGGTCTACTGTTATAAACGGTACACGACGCAGCCACCTGCGCAAGCCCATGTTGCAGTGTCCGGCGAGTCCCCGGGCACATCCGTACCACCGGCCGACGCGTGGTATCCTGACACGGGTGCCACGGCTCATGCCACTCCCGATGCCGGCATGATAACATCCGCGGAGGAGTATAATGGCCCGGATACGCTCCGGGTGGGAAACGGTATAGGTTTAGTAATCTCACGGGTTGGCCATGCATCAATCCCATCTTTGTCAAAACAATTGTTTCTATCTGATGTATTACATGTCCCGAAATTAACTGTTCCCCTATTGTCTGTTCAAAAATTCGCTAAAGAAAATAGTGTGTTTTTTGAATTTCATGACAGTTGTTTCATTGTGAAGGATTCCAAAACCAAGGCAGCGCTTCTTAAAGGCCCGACTTCTGGAGGTCTGTACAAGCTACCTGTGTCCTGGAGTCATTTTGCGTTCGTCAGTTCCCGGGCAACACCCACAATCTGGCATCGCAGACTCGGTCATCCACATAGTCTAGTGCAAAATAAAATTCTTCAGCATTGTTCAGTTACTCAAAATAAAACTAGTTTCGGGTCATGTACGGCTTGTCACCTCGGCAAGTCCTCTCGGTTTCAATTAGATAGGATAAAAGAATCTAGCAACAATGTACTAGATCTATTGTATACGGACATCTCGGGGCCTGCACCAGTTGTCTCGTCTAGTGGTTATCGTTATTTCCTTCTGTTTGTTGATGATCATTCCCGGTATTGCTGGTTTTATCCATTAAGGGTAAAATCAGACATCTATAAAATGTTTGATGTGTTTCGTGTGTTGGTAGAGCGGCAATTTTCGCGCTCTATCAAGTCTATACAGTCGGATCTAGGGGGTGAGTACCGCAAACTTCATACCACGTTTCAAACCCTTGGGATTAATCACCGTCAATCATGCGCTTACACGCATGAGAAAAACGGAAGAGTTGAGCGCCGTAACAGACACATTGTCGAAACGGGCTTGGCTCTTCTCGCCCAAGGGGCTGTCCCACAACAATACTGGGATCATGCTTTCGAAACAGCCACGTGTCTAATCAATTACCTACCTTCCTCAACATTAAATTTTGAAAGTCCATATTACTGCCTTCAATAAAAGTTACCCCCATATCAGTTTCTACGTGTCTTCGGGTGCTTATGTTACCCGTATCTAAGGCCTTATAATCGGCATAAAATAGAGTTTCGTTCCACACCGTGTGTCTTTCTGGGGTATCCTCCGTCCTTTCGAGGATACAGATGCATGGACTTAACCTGTGGGAAGACGTATATATGTCACCATGTGCGGTTTGACGAGTCTATTTTTCCCTTTGCCACAGGTACATCACCGCGAGCTGTTGAGCCACAGCCTGTGCCGTGGGCAGCTGGTCCCATAGTACCAGTTCACAATGAACCTGCAGTTAGCCCTATCTCTACTATACCACACGACTCTGACCCCTAGCCAATAGCTCAAGAAGTGCCACAATTGGCCATTGAGCTCACTGTACCGGCTTCTCGGGGCGGGGTCGGGGTCGGGTCGGACACAACCTCAAGAGCGGGATCATGTTATGCGTCTCTGCCGCATGACACAGGGCACTGATGAAGAATTCCACGCCCTAACTGCAGTCACTGCTGATCCAACATGTTATTCTCAAACAGTTGGGCACCCACAGTGACGGGATGCCATGGATCAGGAGTTTAATGCTCTACTGCATAACAACACCTGGCGTCTGGTCCCACCTGATCCTACTATGAATATAATCGGATGTAAGTGGGTGTTTCGCACCAAGCGTACTGTAGATGGCTCGGTAAAACGGCACAAGGCTCGTTTTGTGGCGAAAGGTTTTAATCAGGTAGCCGGAGAGGACTTCTTCGACACCTTCAGTCCCGTGGTCAAACCGACAACGGTTCGGCTTCTTTTTTCGTTGGCCATCACCAACAAGTGGACTCTACGACAGGTAGATGTGCACAATGCATTCCTAAATGGGCATCTAGCCGAAACAGTCTATATGAAGCAACCTTCCTGTTACGAGGACCCGACTCACCCTAATCACGTCTGCCACTTGCAAAGGTCTCTCTACGGCCTGAAACAGGCTCCGAGGGCATGGTTCAAGAGGCTGCGTGACTTTCTTCTTACCACAGGGTTTAATGCGTCAAAGACGGATGTCTCTCTCTTCTACTACAGCTCAGATGGGTGTCAGGTTTTTCTCCTTGTTTACGTCGATGACATCATTATGATGGGGAGCAATGCTACACTGGTTAATACTTTATTAAGCCGGCTGGCTACTGCGTTCAAGATCCGGGATCTTGGCAAACTGGGGTTCTTCTTATGCATTGAGACTGTGGACACTAAAGGCGCATGATCCTATCCCAGCGTCGTTATATGTCTAATTTGTTGAATCGAGCTGGTATGGTTGACTGCAAGCAACTAGCCACACCCGCATCCACCACACAGGCCGTAACTCCATCTGATGAACCGTTTGATAATCCCACACAGTACCGTCGAATTGTTGAGGCTTTACAGTACCTCACTATTACTCGTTCGGATCTATCATACGCAGTGAACCGTTTGTGTCAGTTTATGCATACTCCGACAGTTGATCACTGGGCCATGGTCAAGCGGGTCTTACGGTATATCAAAGGCACCTTGGATTATGGGCTTCGTCTTAGTTCTTTCCGACTGCTGCCATTCACGCCTATTCCGACTCTGACTGGGCCGGCTGTCCGATTGATAGGAAGAGCACTAGTGGGTATGCGGTGTTTCTCGGGACTAATCTCGTCTCTTGGCTATCAAGGAAGCAACGGACTGTGGCCCGCTCTTCGACTGAAGCAGAATATAAAGCCCTAGCTGATGTTGCCGCTGAAGTCACTTGGGTTGTCTCTCTTCTCCGTGAGCTTAGTCTACACACTGGGCAGCCTTCTACTCTGTGGTGTGATAATTTAGGAGCACCATATCTGTGTGCTAATCCAGTTTTCCACGCCAGGACGAAGCATGTTGAAATCGACTATCATTTCGTCCGTGATAAGGTTGCCAGCGGGGACTTTGTGGTTAATTTTGTATTGACTAAAGATCAGCTGGCCGATGTCTTCACCAAGCCTCTTCCCGAACCCAGATTTATAGCTCTTTGAGACAAGCTCAACGTTGTGTCTCTAGCACCGTGTGCTTGAGGGGGTGTGTGAGTATTAATATTTTTATCTTTGTTTATAATTGTATAACCTATGATTAGTTTTCTATGGTTAGAATGAGTCTACTGTATCCTATTAGATAGGAGTAGTTAGAGGTAGACTGAGATATACTCTCCTGTAATTCTATCGTTGGTTAATTGGAATTGATTTTGAATTCTCATCCTACTTATACTGTGATCAATCAAATATTTTGGATACAATTTTGTCCTTAAAGTATAATGTAATTTTAACTTTACCAAAGCTATATCTAAATTAAAGTAAGGTTCTTTTAGGTTAGTTGTCATAAAGAATAGTTCTCTATAGTGTACTTTTTACAGATATGTACTAAAAAACAGTGTGATTTTGTAATTCTAGAAAGAGAAGTATTACTCAGCTATGTTTCATACGAATGTGTATCATCTATCATTGTTTAAACTAAATTTTGAGCAATCCAAAACTGTTTTTTTTTTTTTTTTTGAAATATATGGAAGGGGGACACCCACAGGTTACACCAGAAGACTATTTTTTTTCTTTAATTTGTTTTGATTGCTGTTTTGGGGTTTAATTGAGTTAGTGCTAAAATTGACTATCTACTTTTCAATTGACAAAGTCAAATATAATTTTTAACTACTGTTCATTTAAAAGTGTAGAAAATAGGACTATATACTTATAATCTGGTCAATCTATTATTTTGGTTAAAATTTTATCCTTAAAGTTTAATTACATTTTAACTTGACCAAGTCTATATCTAAATGAAAGTAATATTGATTTAAAGGTCTAGAATGTAGGACTATCTATTATAATTAAATTTTAACTTTAAAGTTGAATTGCATTTGAACTTGACCAATTATATATCTAAATTAAAATAATGTTGATTTAAAGGTATAGAATGTAGGACTATCTATAAAGTGAATGTATATTTGATTACTTTCAATTTTAGTGTTTTAATTTCAACCATTAGTGTGTTTTGATTGATTATATGTTTTCTATACAGTGTAACTGTTTTACTATTGGTAGATGTTTGTCTTTTTTATTAGTTTGCTAATGATGATATTTAAACTGTGTGAGTTTGAAAGAATATAGCAATATGTATATAGTGCAAATACTGAGTTTTATTACAGTAGATATAGTATAATTAAAAATACAGACTTAGTACTTGACTACAAATTTAGCAGATGGGTAAAATTAAATCAGTTTAAACCCTCTTCTGGTCCCCTGGTTGACTATGCTTGCTTCCTTAACTGATTGTGATTGTGTTTGCTTCCTTGTGTTTGGTTCCTTCTCAGATTGTTTGCTTGCTCCCTTCATTCTTGCCCTGCATACAGTTTCATATATCTAACAATATATAAACTAATAAACACAGTGTATAAAAAGAAAGCATAGGTAAACAACAAAGGCAAAGAGTCTATTTTAGATTGAAACATAATGAAATTGTTCAGCACAAACAAAGAGAAATTGAGCAGGGCAAAATATAAAAACCACAGAAATGTGGTAATAGTCTGTAGTATCCAAGATCTTAAATTTTTCCTGTTAACAACAACATTTTTTCCCTTCTTCCTAGAAGAAGAGAATTGATCCAGAAGCGATCTCTTGACACCATTAGGATCTTCAGGTTCAATGTCTAGACTTTGAGACTGCTGTATACTTAATGGACTGTTGACCTCATTGTCTCCATTAGAAGCCTCCTGTATATTAAAAGTTGATTTAGTCCAAAACATGTCAAACATAGACTTAAAAATGTAAATATTTATTTTACTTTATTAAAAATAACAACCTGATCAGATTCCTCATCTTCATCCCATCCTCATCTATCATTTTTGTCATCAAGTCCTTCTCTTGGTCTTCAATAAGTTTAGAACAGTATGCTGACACTAAGACTTCATCCCTTAGAACTCTCATCACAGTGTAGGCTGAATTAGCTCTCTTCATGAACTCCATTTTTAATGATATCTTAAATATCATTCTCAGACCAACTAAGGATTCCAATTCTCTTGGAATTTCAGGAACCTAAAATAAAGAAAATAGCATACTTAAAAAAAAAAAAAAAAAGACAAAAACACAGTTCATATGAAGTGTTAAATTTTACAGTACTGTTACTTTACCTTATTATACTTCGTGTACAAACTGTGTGCCGGGATACCAACTAATTCAGAACACTCTCTATCCCATAAAAGGAATGGAGCATCTCGTAGACCTTTATCTAGAACAATAACTTTGACCTGATACTTGCCATGCCTCTTGATACTTCTTATCACAGTGTGTACAAATCAGATCACCTAATTGTCCAGAAAGCTTTCTGTTACATCCTGGTGACATGCATGAGATGTACATCCATCCAAAAGAGCCTTCAATGGCCACAATTTCAGCAGGTGCATAGAACTCCCCATTCTACCATAGAAAACGTAACTTGGTTACTCTGTCTTATTAAATGTATAATGAGTTTTGTGGACTGTATTAAGGATTTATAACAGTTTAGAGTCTAACCTGCTTCTTTTTC
>NW_017618271.1:0-2500 GCF_001879475.1 Ipomoea nil | reverse complement strand
GTTGCGGAATTATGCGGTACGAGGGTGCCGAGGTTGCGGACTTATGCGGAACGAGGGTGCCGAGGTTGCGGAATTATGCGGTACGAGGGTGCCCAAGTTGCGGAAAGTTGCGGTACGAGGGTGCCCAAGTTGCGGAAAGTTGCGGTACGAGAGTGCCCAAGTTGCGGAAAGTTGCCGGTACGAGAGTGCCCAAGTTGCGGAAAGTTGCGGTACGAGGGTGCCCAAGTTGCGGACTTTATGCGGAACGAGGCGAGGTGCACTTATGCGGTACAGGGGCGAGGTTGCGGACTTATGCGGTACGAGGGTGCCGAGGTTGCGGACTTATGCGGTACGAGGGTGCCGAGTTGCGGACTTATGCGGTACGAGGGTGCGAGGTTGCGGACTTATGCGGTACCTGCCGAGGTTGCCGGAAAGTTGCGGTACGGGTGTGCCGAGGTTGCGGAAAGTTGCGGTACGGGTGTGCCGAGGTTGCGGAAAGTTGCGGTACGGGTGGGCCGAGGTTGCGGGAAAGTTGCGGTACGGGGGTGCGAGGTTGCGGAAAGTTGCGGTACGGGGGGTGCCGAGGGTTGCGGAAAGTTGCGGTACGGGTGGGCCGACGTTGCGGAAAATTGCGGTACGGGTGGGCCGACGTTGCGGAAAATTGCGGTAGGGGGGTGCCGAGGTTGCGGAAAGTTGCGGTACGGGTGGGCCGAGGTTGCGGAAAGTTGCGGTACGGTGGGCCGAGGTTGCGGAAATTGCGGTACGGGGGTGCCGAGGTTGCGGAAAGTTGCGGTACGAGGGTGCCCAAGTTGCGGACTTATGCGGTACGAGAGTGCCCAAGTTGCGGAAAATTGCGGTACGGGGGTGCCGAGGTTGCGGACTTATGGCGGAACGGGTGTGCCGAGGTTGCGGAAAGTTGCCGGTACGGGTGTGCCTGAGGTTGCGGAAAGTTGCGGTACGAGGGTGCCGAGGTTGCGGAAAGTTGCGGTACGAGGGTGCCGAGGTTGCGGAAAGTTGCGGTACGAGGGGGTGCCCAAGTTGCGGACTTATGCGGAACGGGGTGCCGAGGTTGCGGACTTATGCGGAACGAGGGTGCCGAGGTTGCGGACTTATGCGGAACGAGGGCGCCCAAATTGCGCACAGTTGCGGACGGATGCGGAAAATATCACGCAACAGAGGTTTACCCGCCTGCCACCCCAGTACTTTTACGACGGTTCTGTGTTATGCCTTGGCCTATGTCGTTTTACGTCGTTCTCGTGCCAAAATGGCATATACATTTGTTTTTAGAGCTTATTGTACTATTTAATTAGTGAGGCAAACGATATGCCATATATTCCTCTCACATTCCAACAATCCCAAGTACTTGGCTAAGTCAGACAAGGAACTTTGCGGACAGCTGGGCATAAATTTGGACATCGTCGTTTTCAATGAAATAATCATCAAACGCTTTGAAATTTACCAAGCATTGTTAAAATGCTCTAAACTAAAGGACCATGCAATAACATTTGAAAAAAATGCACGGAACCACCCGAAATGACCGTGTGATTTTACGGGACAAACCGTGTCTACCCCTGTCACTGGGGTTTTTTTTTTTTTAACTACTATAGGGGGGGTATGGTAGTTGAGGTGCCGGTCGACTTTTTTCGGAACGTGTTGGGACGGGCCCCCCTCGTCCCGTAGGCCTCGTACGAGTGTTCCCGCCGCTCGTACGTATTATTGGGGACCGGCATAGACCCATCGGAGTCGCAAGGCGGGCGGCGCACCGGACGGAGACGGACATGCAAAAAAACATCATTGGCACGTGAATTCGGTCAATCGAGCAAACGTGAATCTGCAATATACCGTCAGTAGGTTGTGAGTTGCCGAGGCACGTGTCCAATCGTCTAGTAAGCTGTTCGTTAACGAATTACGGTGCGCCGTAGGGGCGGAGGGCGGGCGTTCGCAATGAACCCGCCCAGCGTAGCGCAGTGCAGCGTACGTGTCGTCGGGCGTGGGGTTGACCGACCTCGCAAGAGGATAGAAATATTGTATTGCTCGAGGGCCTTTCATTCCTCGAGGGCTTCCTCCACAGCACTCGTTCGACGACACGTCCGGATCTGACCGAGACGGACATGCAAAAAAACGGCCCGTGGAACAAGTTGGGCAAAAAAAACAACCGTGGAATCTGCAATATACCGTCAGTAGGCTTGTAAGTTACCGACACCAGTGTCCACCCGTCTAGTAAGCTGTCCGTTAAAGGATGATTGTGCGCTCGCTACGAATCTGCCAAGCGCAACGGGCGTTGTCTTAGCGTCGGACTTGGGGGCTGACCCACCTCGCAAGAGGTATGGTGTTTGTATTGATCGAGGACTTTCACTCCTCGAGGTCTTCCTCCACCCGATGGCGCGACGGACTCACAACCAATGCGTACGGCGAGATGGAAATTCGGTAGTTACCTTTTCGTAACTATCGACGCGGGCACTGAGGGAGACGGACATGCAAAAAAACGTCGTTGGCGCGGGGTTGTCGGTCAATCGAGCAA
>NW_017618269.1:0-1538 GCF_001879475.1 Ipomoea nil | reverse complement strand
GGGGCGACAACACAAGGGCCAGGACAAAGGGCGCGGGAGAGGAGAAGCGGGAGCCAGAGGGAGGCACCAGAAGGGCCAGGACGAGGGAAGAGAGAAAGGAGCAAGGAAGGCAGAGCGCGACGCGCGAAAAGGAAGAAAGGCGCGGGAGAACAAGACACCAGGAAGCGGGAACCCGGAAGGGGACAAAGGGGGGGGCAGGAAGAGAAGAAGAAGAAGGAGGGAGAAGAGAGGAAGCGAGGGGGGAGCCGAGGGGGGCACGCAGAGACCCGGAAGGGAGGGGAAGCAAAGAGACGCGCCACGGGAAAGGGCAGGAAGGGCCACGACAGACAAGGGGCAGAAGAAGAAAGGGAGAGAGGCAGGGAAAGGAGGGGGGAGAAAGCCCGGAGGGAGGCAGAAGGCGCGAAAGGAGGAGGGGGAAGGAGGAGGAGGGGCAGGAGGACGCGGGAAAGGGGGCGAAGGAGGGAAGAGCCGCAGGGAAGGAAGAAGAGGGACCAGGGGGGCGCGAGAAAGGGGGAGAAGGAACGGAGGGAGGAGGAGGAGCGCAGGCAAGAGGGAGGGGGGAAACAGCAAGGAAAGAGAGAAAGAGCGGGAGAGGGCAGGGCAGGGGGAAAGACGGAGACGGGGGAAAGAAAAAGCGGGGGAAAGCGAGAAGGAGGAGCGCGACGGGAAGAGCGAGGGGGCGGGAAGGGGGGGGAGAGACACCAGGCAGCCGACAGCGAAAAAGGGGGGGCACAGGGCGAGAGGCAGAGAAGGGGCAGGGGGGAGCAAACGAAAGGGGCCGAAGAAGCGCGGAAGCAGAGAAGGAACCGGGGGGGACGCGAAGGCCCGGACGGCAGGAGCGGGGGAGCACCAGGAGAGAACCAGAAGGGCCAGAAGCGCAACAGAGGGGCGAGGAAAGGGCGAGCAAAAGCGAGGGCGCCCCCGACAAAGGAAGGACGGGAAGAAGGAGGAACAGAGCCGCCGGGAGCGGCGAGAGACAAAGACAGGACAGGGAGGGAAGAAACCAGGAGACGGGGGAAGAGGCGACGGGGGGACGGGGGGGGGAGCCCGCAAGGCCAAGGCCAAACGGGGGAGACAAGGAAGGGCCGAAAGGGGCAAAAGGAGGACAAGAACACGGGGGGGGCACAAAGGGGAGAGGAGCGCGAGAAGAGCCAGAGAGGAGGGGACACGACGCGAGGGACAAGCCAGAAGAGGGGGCCAAGCCAGGCGGCAAAGGGGGAAGAGAGGGAGAACGGGAAGAGGGGGAGCGGCAGGGGGAGACGGGAAGGACAGGGACGCGAAGCAAGCCGGAAGAGGGAACGGAAAAGCCGGAAGAGGAATAGCAGAAAAGACGAACAGGGGCGACGAAGGGGACCAACACAACGGAAATAAGGGACGGAAGCAAGCCGGAAGTATCGGGAACGCGATAAAGCCGAAAGAGGAAAAGCAGAAAAGACGAACAGGGCGTGAACGCTACGATGGGCCAACGCAGTGAAAGACAGAAAGAGAGGCGACGAGGGGCCGCACGAGTGTGACGTGAGACCAGGGATGCGTCGCGC
>NW_017618267.1:0-32043 GCF_001879475.1 Ipomoea nil | reverse complement strand
ATCCAATTTGGATCACTTAGAGCTTCTTCAATGCTTGTGGGCTCACCTGAGAAAGAAAACAAGAAAATAGAGTATGTATATTTGAGGACCTTGTTTTTACTCCTTCTCGTGGATCTCCAATCACTAGTCTGGAGGGTGATTTTTGAGCCATCTCAAGTCAGGTTATAGGTTGCATGGGCTTTCCACGTTCGCTTGTTCAGTAGGTAAGTTGGAGGTAGATGCATTTTGCTCATCAGATTGTTCTCCAACTTGTGTTTCAACTTGAGAATTTTGATTTTCCACGTGGGTATCTTCATTGGCTTCCACGTGTCCTTCACTATTGCAATCAATGTCCAATTGCTCCATACCATGTATACTTTGATCTTTAAAAGATATGTCAGTATCATTAAATGTTTTTTGACTTGACATCTTTCCTGATCATTTTTGTTGCTCT
Source organism: Ipomoea nil (assembly GCF_001879475.1). Classification (NCBI taxonomy): domain Eukaryota; kingdom Viridiplantae; phylum Streptophyta; class Magnoliopsida; order Solanales; family Convolvulaceae; genus Ipomoea; species Ipomoea nil. The sequence goes on along the minus strand of NW_017618267.1, from coordinate 31,610 downwards.
GGGTTTCCTTCTTATGAGCTTCATCAAATGTAACATGAATTGATTCTTCTACCACCATTGATTTCTTGTTCAATACTCAGAATGCTTTGCTGGTAGATGAATATCCCAAAAATATTCCTTCATCTGCGCGCTCATCAAAAGTCTTTAGATATGTTTTACCATTATTAAGATAAAACATTTGATGCCAAAAGTATGAAAGTAATTGAGTTTAGGTTTTCTCCCTTTCCATAATTCGTACGGAGTCTTATTGTAAGACTTGTGTATCAAGCTTCGATTTTGCGCTAGCAAGCGGTGTGATTGCTTCAGCCCAATATCTTTTAGGTAGCTCGGCTGACGTAATCATCACTCGTGCGGCTTTTTAGCCTTCTATTTCTTCTTTCGGCTACACCGTTTTGTTGAGGTGTACGTGCGGCAGATAATTGATGTAGAATTCCTTGAGAATTGCAATAGGCTTCAATTCTTGATTCACGAACTCTGTTCCACGATCAGTTCGGATTTTTACAATTTTCAAGTCTTTCTCGTTTTGTAGTAGCTTGAGTAGTTCTGGCAACTTTTGTTCTACTTCATTTTTCTTTTGAGAAATATCGTCCATGTCTACCTGGAAAAATCATCAACAACAACTAGTGTATATTTCTCACCACTTAGACTTACTGGGTCTACTGGGCAAATAGATCCATGTGTAGTAGACTTAGCGGTCTTGTTGTAGATTCTTGGGCTTTGGATTTGAAAGATGACTTGATTTGCTTTCCTCTTTGGCAAGCATCACATATTTGATCTTTCTTGTAATCAATGTCGGGTAGACCTTCAACTAGTTTGTTTCTTGCTAGTTTGTTGATAGTCTTGAAGTTTAGATGATTCAACTTCTTATGCCATTCCCAACTTGTCACGTGTGAGTTTTTGCAAGTAGACACACTGATTCTTTTGTTGTGTTCCAATCCACAACATACATATTTTTCTTCCTTATTCCTTCAAGCACGACTTCTCCCGAGGAATTATTCTTCACTTGGCACTTGTCTTTGAAGAACTCTACTAGATATCCTTTGTCACAAAATTGACTTGTACTTAACAAGTTGAATTTTATACTTCAACAAAGGATACATCTTCGATTTTCAAACCATTTCGAATATTGTACCAATTCCTTTTGTTATGCCGTATCGTTCATTTCCACCGAATACGACTTTTGGTCCTTCGATATTTTTAAGATTCACAAGACTAGATTTATTTCCAGACATGTGTCTAGAGCATCCACTATCGAAGTACCAAACTTCCTGCAAATAAATTACACATTTTTAGGTACCCAACTTGACTTGGGTCCTTGGGTGTTAGTCATTTTTGGTACCCAAATCCACCTTGTACTCACTGATCTAAGTCTAGGTGATTGGTAACCATTAAACACATTATAATCATATTTAATTTTTGAAAACAATTTTTGTGCCGGTTTTTGAAAATTTACTCGAGTTTTTGGCACGTGGGAGGTAGATTGTTTGAGCCTATGATAGGCATTAAATCTGGACTTAGTCCATGGTTTAATATCATCAAACCAATCTTGTTTAGAGGGATAAAATCTCCCTGCCTCAGTTCTTGGATTCCTTCCCATTCTCCTATGAGGGCTTTGTGCACTAGACTCATTGGTGTATTTCCATTTAGAACAAACTTTTGTCTTTTTATATACTGTTTAGGCGAAATATTGTTTCTTTGAGGCTTCGACCTAACAGCATTAATTTTGACATTAGTTTGGTGACCAATTCCTTGTCTCACTGTGCTTTCTTGACCTTTTATAAATTTTACTACTTGGACTTTATTATTTAAAGTAGTAGTAGAATTGGCCAAATTTTTGGAGGCTTGAGAACACGATGGATCATAACCAAGTCCGGTTTTATCACTTGTTTTGCATATTTACCATTTTGTCCATTATTTTGGATGAATGTGTAAATGTTGCTATAACCTCTCTAAGGTTGTGTTCTCTCACTTCCCTTGATTTACACTCTTCTTGAAGACAAATAATTTTATCTTTCAAGTCTTTCACTTCAAGTAGAGCATTTTGCAATTTTTCATTTATTTGATCTTTTTCGAGAATCAAAAGACAATTGCGCTCTTTGAGTTGAGAGTGAGTGTCCATTACGGTTTGACATTCTTCCATTAAGTGAAAGAAGGACTCTCTAGAAAATGAAGAATTGACAGAATCATAAGAGTTAGATGTTACCTCATTTTCTTCACTTCCATTTTCCATAAGACACATGTCCTCATAGGGTGAGTTGTTGGAGATGCTCATGCAAAACATTGTATTGTCATCCTTTGAGGTGTCACTTTCATCACTTGAAGATTCTTCTGACTCACTTATCTCAAGTGGGTCAACAATAAGTGCTTTTCTTCTCTCCTTTGTGAATCTTTTATCTTTGGTCTTGAATTCTTCCTGTTGAGAATTAGAAATATTTGTATATTGACTTTTACTTACCTTGGGGTGTGGACAACTTGCTGCAAAGTGTCCAGGCTTTCTACAGTTGTAGCACAAATTCGAGTCTTCCTCGACTGTTTCTTTCTTTGAATTCTTTGTTGCATTCCACGATTTCCCTTGTCGATTTTTCTTGTAGTTCTTCTCTTCATGAATTTCCTAAATTTCTTGACAAAGAGAGCAAATTGATCATTAAGCAATAATTCAATATTTGTACTGACATTGAAGTTGATGGTTGCTCAGCTACAAGCGCGTTGTTCTTTTCTTCATGATCTTCCTCTAATTTTGATTTCATCTCAAATTCATAAGCTTTTAGATCACTAAAGAGCTTATCGGTTGATAGGGTTTTTAGATCCCTATGATCTCTCATGGCCGTGACTTTCATGTCCATGTAGATGGTAGACCACGTAGAATTTTGAGTGAGATTTCTTTTTGATTAATATCTTTTCCAAGATCATTAATCTCTCCTAAGATTTTGGCAAATTTTGTTTCCATGTCGGTAATATTCTCGCCGTTTAGCATTTTGAAATCCTCGAATTTCTTTAATGCTATGGTGAGCTTATTATCTTTTCTTGCTCGTCTCCTTCACCAATTTGAATGAGCGTTTCCCAAACTTCCTTCACGGATTGACACTTTCAAACTTTTGGAAATATCGTGTCATCGATAGATTTAAACAAAATATCCTTGGCAATATTGTCCAAGTTATTTCTTGTTCTATCTTCACGAGACCATTCCACTTTCGGTTTTGGAATGTATTGTGGAGTGTCACTTGTTTGTACGGATGAGGTGTTGACTTGTAAAATCTCAATAGGACCACTCGTAACTACTTCCCACATTTCATCATGTTACGCGGATAAATGTACCTGCATGCGAATTTTCCAATCATCAAATTTCTCTAAGGAAAACAATAAGTTTTGGGCAAGTGCCATATCTCTTTTCATCATCTTGATTTTTCGAGATCAGTCTAGCAGTCAAAATTGACTCAAATAGACAACTGCTCTGATACCAATTGTTGGTCCCGATAGGGTGGTGAAAGTCTAGAGGGGGGGTGAATAGACTTTCAAGCTTTTTCAAACTAAATAACTCTTTGGTAACTTCAACTCTAAGTAACAAGTAAATAGAGTAAGTTAGATCTGCCCAGCGGAATAATAGAATGTAAAGAGTTATGCCCAACCAATAATTTAAATGCGCATGTAAGATGGATACAGATGATATGTAAATGACAGAGATATCTTGAAATATATAAAGGAGATGGTGCACTCAATATATAAGAACAATATTCAAGATTGTAAATAAATATCGTGTCACGTCGAACGTGTGACGAATGCTACATGCAACACGTCAAACTAGCTTAGAATAAATCAATATTTAAGCTCGAGAAGTTTGAGTCACATGCATACGTGAAAACACACTAAACCGAACGGTTAATATTAACTGTGAATAGTAAACGGGTTAGTCGGAAAATAGATAGATAGAGCAAATTATGTAAGTGCGGTATGTAAATGAGAGAGGCAATTTATAGTGGTTCGGAAGTGGCGTAATCTTCCTAGTCCACTTTACTCCATTCACTTCTAGGAGTAATTCACTATTTTCCACACACAGTTATAATAGTGAATAAGCGCTACACAAGTACTTCTTCCGGATGTTTAGCACACAGCTACACCCAACTGCGAGTGTCTCGCACACAGCTACACTCAACTTCGAGTATTTCGCAGACAGCTATACTCAACGCCAACAAGTGTCTTGCACACAGCTACACTTAGCAACTACGAGTGTTTTGCACACAGCTACACTTAGCAACTACAAGTGTTTTGCACACAGCTACACTCACTAGAGTATTTTGCACACAGCTATACTCTTTTTACAATTACAAATACAAAGGTAATTGTATATCTCTCCAACTAATTTTGAGACTATTCAGACTAAGTCTCTAAGAATATTTGAGCACTTGCACTTTTGAATTTTATCTCTTGATCTATCTTGTTCACATCTGCTTGTATCTTCAAGTCTTCATGGCTTTTTATAGGCAATCAAATATATCCGTTGGAGTGGGATAATTTGATATTTTGAATTTCGAATCTTCATAGCCTGATATTGTTGACAATAGTAGATCTTCAATTTTGATTTGATTTGTCAACTTGCCTGACAAAATAATATTTTAACACAACTTGATTTTCTAGTTGTTTCTTAAAATATTACTTTAGTTGTCAATTTGAATATCCAACGAATCTTTGAAATAAATTCATCTGATAGAATTTATTTCTAGGATAAGTTTTTTATATTCATGTCTTCATAAATATTTTTTCCGTTCTGATCAAATATCTTCAGGCAATTTTGGATTCTTGTGGCATGTGGGCTGCTCCAAAATAAATTCCTTCGAATTTATTCATATTCTGAACATCTTGCTTCTTTGCCACATTGTGCTCCTTTGACTTGAACATTGTGCTCCTTTGATACATTATGCTCCATAGCACACATCGTGCTCCTTGGCATATCTTTTGGTAACATTGTGCTCCTTTGAGGAACATTGTGCTTGTCCGAAAACTTGACTTGTAAAAATAAGTCCTTGGGGGGAATCAATCTTGGTGTGATCGTTTTGAGTAAGGACTTTTACCATTTCACCGTTAGGCTCATCCAGTCATTCTTTGCAACGCCATTCCTTTATGCTTCTTTCTCGGATGAATACTCGTAGGACCAAAATTAATTTCTCAAATTAATTTTGTTCTTCCTATGGTAGATTCCTTTTGATTCGATATTCTGATTTATGATGTTTGAACTAAAAGACTTAAAACTAAGGGATCTAAAGTACATTTGGCTCATCAAAACTTAAAAAATATTCCTATCAGAACCTGTTGGTCCGATAGGGTGGTGAAAGTCTAGAGGGGGGGGGGGGGTGAATAGACTTTCAAGCTTTTTCAAAATAAATAACTCTTTGGTAACTTCAACTCTAAGTAAGAAGTAAATAGAGCAAATTTAAACTGCACAGCGGAATAATAGAATGTAAAGAGTTATGCCCAATCAATAATTTAAATGCGCATGTAAGATGAGTATAGATGATATGTAAAGTGACGGAGTTATCTTGAATATAATGAAGGAGATGGTGCACTCAATATATACAATAGTATTCAAGATTGTAAATAAATATCGTATCACGTCGACCGTGTAACGAACGTTACATGCAACACGTCAAACTTGCCTAGAATAATCCAATATTTAAGCTCGAAGTTTGAGTCACATGCATACGTGAAAACACACTAAACCCGAATGATTAAGATTAACTGTGAATAGTAAACGGGTTAGTCGGATAAGATAGAGATAGAGCGAATTATGTAAGTGCGGTATGTAAATGAGAGAGGCAATTTATAGTGGTTCGGAAGTGGCGTAATCTTCCTAGTCCACTTTTCTCCTTTCACGTCTAGGAGAAATTCACTATTTTCCACACACAGTTACAATAGTGAATAAGCGCTACACAAGCACTTCTTCTGGATGTCTTGCACACAGCTACACCCAACTCCGAGTGTGTCGCACACAGCTACACTCAACTTCGAGTATTTCGCACACAGCTATACTCAACGCCAACTAAGTGTCTTGCACACAGCTACACTTAGTAACTACGAGTGTTTTGCACACAGCTACACTCACTAGAGTATTTTGCACACAGCTATACTCTTTTTACAATTACAAATACAAAGGTAATTGTATCTCTCTCCAACTAGATTTGAGACTATTCAGACTAAGTCTCTAAGAATATTTGAGCACTTGCACTTTTCGAATTTTTCACTTTGTTTATCCGTGAGTATTGCACCTCTGCTTTGTCTTCAAGTCTTCATGGCTTTTTATAGGCAATCAAATATATCCGTTGAGTGGGATAATTTGATTTTTGAATTTTGAATCTTCATAGCCTGATATTGTTGACAATAGTAGATCTTCAATTTGATTTGATTTGTCAACTTGCCTGACAAAATAATTTCTAACACAACTTGATTTTCTAGTTGTTTCTAAAAATATTACTTTAGTTGTCAATTTGAATATCCAACGAATCTTTGAAATAAATTCATCTGATAGAATTTATTTCTAGGATAAGTTTTTATATTCATGTCTTCATAAATAATTTTTCCGTTCTGATCAAATATCTTCAGGCAATTTTGGATTCTTGTGGCATGTGGGTAGACTTAGAATAAATTCCTTCGAATTTATCCAATTTCTGATCATCTTGCTTCTTTGCCACATTGTGCTCCTTTGACTTGAACATCATGTGCTCCTTTGACTTGAACATTGAGCTCCTTTGACACTTGCTCCTTTGACTTGAACATCGTGCTCCTTGAACATTGAGCTCCTTTTGAACATTGTGCTCCTTGGCATATATTGTGCTTGTCCGCATCGTGCTTTTAGTGAACATCATGGTGTTGTGAACATTGTGCCCTTTTAGTGAACATCGTGCTTGTCCGAAAACTTTACTTGTAAAAATAAGTCCTTGGGGGGGAATCAGTCTCGGTGTGATCGTTTTGAGTAAGGATTTCTACCATTTCACCATTAGGCTCATCCGATCATTCCTTGCAATGCCATTCCTTTATGCTTCTTTCTCGGATGAATACTTGTAGGACCAAAATTAATTTCCAAATTAATTTGTTCTTCATATGGTAGATTCCTTTGATTCGATATTCTGATTTATGATGCTTGTACTAAAAGACCTAAAAACTAAGGGGATCTAAAGTACATTTGGCTCATCAAAACTTACAAAAATATTCCTATCAATTTTCCCCCTTTTTGATGACGCCAAAACCTATACTCAGTCATTTGGCTTGTCTTTTAAAAACAATTATTTTTCAAAAGATTTTATTAATTTTTGACATAGCCAAGACGAGTTTAACAAATGATTTTGACTCTAGGAAATGTATTTTTAGCTAAATTCCTATTCGCATTTTTGGAATTTAATAATAATGAATTTTTGCATTTTTCCAATTTATGCGATTTGATACAATCTAAGCTAAAAATGTTACCTTTCAAGACAAATAAAATATCATAAAATAAATAACAAGGAAAACTTAATAGCATCATAAACAGATAATTCGAATCATACATTGTTCCATGATCATGAGTTCAAGTTCGTGGACCATACACAAAAACATTGAGACAATCATACAAATCATCTAATGATTCTATTTCTCCTTTCTTCAAGCACATGATTTATATGATTTTGGACTTCAATGAAATTGTCACTAATGGCATAATTGTTGCATACCTGCCCAATCACAAAATAGTTGAATGCTTCAATAATGTTGTCCCCGGGCAGTATCCCTTCTTCATACCAAATGATGCATTCTTCTAGACTTCTTCCATTTTGTAGCTCGGCATCATTGACCTTGATATAGTCCTTTTGAACCATGATCATCAAAGCTCTAGCGTAGCTTTTGATCCTTCTGAAGTTCTCATTCGAAATCCACAAATTTTGGTCACTTGGACCACTCTTCTTCATTCCCTTTGGTAGGTCATTCAAAGTTGCCAATTTTGGCATTTCAACTCTACATCTCTTGGTGTGGATTCCAAATAGAGAGCTGCTTTGTTGTACCAATTGATTTGCTCAATATTTCCACCTGCACAAACAATGTCACGAAAAGAACAGTTAGTGGTATTTGCACTGCTTGATCCTCCTGGACTGCCAGCCTCACCACCACCGAACAATATTCTAATCCTCCTCTTCTAGCAACATTTCTGCCAGTAGATCTGCATCCTCCTCCTCTATTACTGCTTGTACCAACATTTCGGGTGGCCATGGCAGTCATCATCATCTCAAGCATGCCTTCCAAATGACTGAATCTCTCTTCCCCTTTTTGGCGTAATCAATGAGTGTATAAACCGATTCACGAAGAGATGAAATAGATTCGGAAATATTTTCATATGAACCTCGAAGGCAGCCCACTTTGGTGTTGATGGAGATGAGATCCGTGTGGACATCACTAATCTGCTTCTCATGTTGATGAACCACATTGAGAATTCTTGGCTTTGATTCACGGCAATTGCTTCATTTGCCTTTCCAGAATTTTTGAGGATTGAGACAGTTGGATGTAGAACTCATTTAGTTGCCCTTTGACATTTGCATTCAATCCACCAACTTGTCTCTCAAGTGCTTGGTGTGTGTCGATCAAATGTTGTTGACTCCTCCGATTTTCATCAAATGATGTTTCGAATTTTCCTCCTTGAGTATTGACAACATGATCCACATGAGTGTAGATGCCTTGAAACATGCTTTCCATTCGGTCAACAAGGCTTAGTACAACATTCTCCAGATTTTTCAATTTTTCATTTGAGGTTGTGCCATCAATATCTTGCTCTTCTCGGGTTGTGGGAAAACATCTTGCTCCTTCTTGAGAAGAATTGACTTCAAGCATGTGAGATTGTGCTTGATTTTCTACTTGATGCCCTTCTCTTTCCGTGTGTGTGTAACACGTGCGTGTCACCTTGTGCACTTTCTGCATGAATGGATTGAATTTCCTCCGTGTGTTGGCTAACTTGCATGGCATTTTGATCTTGACTTATTTCAGTGATATTCAACACACTCACATCATATAAGCCACTGTCCATTAAATGTGCACCACATGTGACATTTTCTTCTTCTACATTCCTTGTGACAAATTCATCAATATCAACTAGGAAATCATCTTCGGTAGGCATATCTCCTTGGACTGTGCCCATCAAGAGTAGTCTCGGCCAACTTAGCTTTTAATTTGTTCACAAATATTCCATTCACAGTAGACATCAAAGTTGCGTGGCCAACATCAAAATTACCAATCCAATTTAAGGAAAATAATTCTTCTTCTTGCATACTCGGTCCTTTTGTCATCAAGTCTTGATAGGAACCAAGTCTCCAATTTCTCCAATTTAGGACTCTTCGGTATTCATTTACCAAGACCAAATCAAGTCCATCAACTTGATAAATTTCCTCATTCAACACGGTTTCCAATTCGGCAATTCGGGAAAAAGGATTTATGAAACTTTGGCTTGTGTTGGGATTAGGGCTTGATGTGGGATTGTGACTCATGGTGGGATTTTGGCTTGTGGTAGGATTTTGGCTTGAGTTTGTATTTTGGCTTGTGTTTTAGATTTTGACTAGAGTTAGGGTTTTCATGGGATTTAGTTGAGAGTTGAGAAGATAAACCAAGAATTTCTGCAACTGGCCTTTTCCTAGCAGGAATGCCTCTCGGCTTCCTCTTCCTTTTGGGATTCAACTCGGTTGACACTTCATGATTTTTGAACAATATCCGATTGCTTCCAAATGGTTTCCTTGATCTCATTGGTAATCCTTTCCTTTTTATGATTTCACCAACAAGTAGACCGAACCCTAGGATACGATTGAACTTCCCATTCCTGATTTTTGCACCTTTCACAAAATGTGCAATCCGGCTCAAGATAAGCTTACTCCAGTCACCCCTAACATCATTCATCACAACATGGCAAATATCCAATTCTCACAGGTGATATATCCTCCATACTATTCAATTTTCATAATACACATCTATAGAGGATTTTAACTAGCATCTCATACTCTAACTTCAAATCAGATTTTTGACCGGAAAGATTTGGTTCGAGAGAAGCATTCTCATTCCGAATTTCTGTCCAAATTTTCGTGTGATCATATGTGTGAACATCTAAGTCCAATAGTGGTTGTTCTGGACTAGATATAGGCAATCCAAAAGTTGTGTGCAACTCTTGTTCATCAATGGTGATGAGAGTTCCATTCACGGTGGACTCAATGGTCCATCCAACAACCTTGGCATTCACATAAAAATCTGCTACATCTTCATCATAAAATCCTGAGTATGGATAAGAACATAACCTCATGAGATTACATTGTTGAAGTGCATGGATGATTCTTTGTGCGAGTTGAGAGTTCTCGGCTTCTTTGAGAAATCCTTGAGGGTCAAAACTTCCTCCGGCCTTGATTCCAACTGCTAGCTTGGTGAGATTGAGTTGTTGAGAGTGTTCTTCATTCGGTTGAGAGCTTGAGTCTCCAATAGCAGCCATAATGTGCTTGGTATTTTAGAGATTGAGAGATTGAAGATTTTGAAAGAGATGAAGATTTGAAAGGTTTCGGCTATGGAAGATGGAAAGATTTTGGAGGGTGTTGAGTGGAAGGGTGCCTTTTCCAACCGGTTGGGTGGAAGGGAGGTGCCTTTACAAAAATATCCTCAAAATTGAATGTTGACTTTTAATAAGTGAGGGTTATTTTTGATATTCCAAGAGCTTCCAACCTTTGACCTAACTGATAGTTAGTTTAGGTTATTTATTCTCCATCCATTTTGTCTGCTGATGTGGCGCCAAAAATTTAGATACTCGGACTGATTTTACCTGAAATAAAATTCATAGAGCACTAAATCTGTTCCGAAAATAATATGTGCATATCTACACGTTTTATGTAGTTGGGAGAAAGAAATAAAATTGATTCTTTCTAGACAATTTATTATATGAAACTACCATAAAAAGGTGTTCTTATTTAAGATAAAGATCATCACATCATACTATTTTGTCACTCTTAAATGGTAAAGATTGTGTAGATCTAAATAAATTCATTTGTGTATATATGTGTATATAAAAGTGTTGATACACGATTGTAGAGACATGCATGCATTATGTGCTTTATCAACATTTAATTGAGATAGGTAGACTTAAATGTTAAGATGTGACAACATTTGCATGTGAGACACATAGGCACGAAAAATAATCTATCAGATGAAGTAACGAATTTTCAGATGAAAAATTGAGCTTATAATTTGAATAGAATTTAGAAACTTAGCTCAATTCAATCATGCCCATCTCGTGTCTTAATTTTGAAAATCTTGATTCACACAGAGGCTTTGTGAGAATATCAGCTAATTGATTCTCGGTCGGGATGTATTCAATTGACAATTCCTTCTTTTCGACATGATCTCGGATAAAATGATGTCTTACATCAATGTGTTTTGTTCTTGAATGTAACACGGGATTGTGAGTTATAGCTATGGCACTTGTATTGTCACACAGTATGTTGACATTTTCACAATTCACGCCATAATCTTTCAATTGTTGTTTCATCCAAAGAATTTGCGCACAACAACTCCCAGCGGCTATATATTCAGCTTCAGCTGTGCTCGTGGCTATGGAGTTTTGCTTTTTGCTGAACTGATACGGATCTTTGGGGGATGAACTCAAGATTCGATTCACCAAAGATTCCTTCGGTTGCCCGATCTTTTCCTCACCAAAACAGCAGGAACAACAATTACGGTTGAGGGTGTTGGAGATGGAATTGGTTGATGTAGGGGTTGGTTTGGGGATTATTTTTGTGTTTTTCTATAAAGATATTTCCGCCACACCTTGGTCCTAGGTGATAAGGAATGGATGGCACCACAAGATTGGTATTATCTTGATAAGCCTAGAATAACATCTCTCAACACACAAGAGAGACAACAAAATGCCTAAGCATTTCTTTCATTCAACTTCATTCATCTCTATCTTTAAAATTCTGATTGTGTAGCCTTTAAATAGGCTAATACATAACTTTTATGGAGATCAAAAGACTCTATTACAAGACAATGAATGATATTCATTCATCCTAGACATGTAACCTAAAATAAAATAAATATAGCACATGAATAATATTAAAACTATACTAAATGAGAATTTATTTGCCTTAATGGATTGAGTTTAGCTTCATTTGAATTCTCCCAATCAGCCACGAAAATTTGGACCATTTAGATTAATTCTTCACTTATTTTTGGCAAATTGCATGGATTAATCCATTTATAACCCGTCGCAATTTCTTAGCTTTTGAACTTGTAATTGTGACTTCTCTTATTTGTATGTTGATCTTTGAGCCTTTGGTTGTCCTCATCATTCCCTCACTCTTTGAGAAGATTCGTCCTCGAATCACACTTTCCTCGGTCAAATGGAAATGAGTAATTATCTGACCACATGACTTCAATACCTTCACCAAGGAGAGTGAGTGACCGCGCGCTTTGTAGATCATGGCACAACAAAACCATTCCTTCCAACTGATTTTCAACTCTTGAATCACAATCACGAACCTGCAATGAACTTAAAACAAGGGTTATAGGGTTCTCAACAACTTCACCCTCTTTCATTTTCTTAAAAAGTTCATAAGACAATTCTTCTTCCTCATGTTCAGTGTTTTTCTCAATCTCTCCTTCTTTTTCAGCAAAATATTTCTCATCTTTGTTTTCACACTCTTCTTCACTTATTTTTACATTGTCACTCATTTCTTTTGAGCCCTCATGATATGACAAGGAAATAGATGTCAAATTCTTGACCTCTTTCTGCTGCAATTTTTCTTCAATTATTTTGGCATGGTATAGTAAAGTAAACAAACACTTGCACCCTTGAGGAAGCATTCGTGCAATCTCCTTTCTAACACCATACACAAATCTGTTCTTGGTAATTGCAGTTGGCTCAATCACCTCATCTCGGATCATCAAATCTCTTAACTTGTTGTAGAATTCTTCCACACTAAGTGATCCTTGTTGAAGTGTATTTAACTCAAAAGACTCCATGGATGATGTGAAACAATGAACAATAACTTGAAAATACAAGGGATGACAACACAAATCTGGACAGATTTTAAGGGTGGCTTTGATGAATTTTCTGGAATGTTATGGATGATATTTTGACCCAAATTTTTTTATGGTTAGCAAGAACTATGGGTTTTATTCAACCATAAAAATTTTCAGGGCAAAAAGATAAGTGGAAGTATTTTTTTCCAAACTTTTCTTCTGGACTGGACAGGAAGAAAATTTCTGGGCAGAATCTTACGGTTGTGTTGAATTCAGCAATTTTTCTGTGTTTCTTGGAATATGATTTTTGCACAAAAATTTCATGAAACAATATAGTGGTAGGTTGGGTACTTCCAGAAAAAATTTCAACACAATTGGATATGTGGAAGTATTTTTTTGGAATTCTTTTTTTAGAAGACGCAGGCTGAAAATTTACTGCAGAAACAAATGAAACAAGAATTGATTGGTAGAGTGTTAACCTTTTTTGTGTGAGGAATGAACCCAAAGCTCTGATACCAAACTGATACGGATCTTTGGGGGATGAACTCAAGATTCGATTCACCAAAGATTCCTTCGGTTGCCCGATCTTTTCCTCACCAAAACAGCAGGAACAACAATTACGGTTTGAGGGTGTTGGAGATGGAATTGGTTGATGTAGGGGTTGGTTTGGGGGATTATTTTTGTGTTTTTCTATAAAGATATTTCCGCCACACCTTGGTCCTAGGTGATAAGGAATGGATGGCACCACAAGATTGGTATTATCTTGATAAGCCTAGAATAACATCTCTCAACACACAAGAGAGACAACAAAATGCCTAAGCATTTCTTTCATTCAACTTCATTCATCTCTATCTTTAAAATTCTGATTGTGTAGCCTTTAAATAGGCTAATACATAACTCTTATGGAGATCAAAAGACTATATTACAAGACAATGAATGATATTCATTCATCCTAGACATGTAACCTAAAATAAAATAAATATAGCACATGAATAATATTAAAACTATACTAAATGCGAATTTATTTGCCTTAATGGATTGAGTTTAGCTTCATTTGAATTCTCCCAATCAGCCACGAAAATTTGGACCATTTAGATTAATTCTTCACTTATTTTTGGCAAATTGCATGGATTAATCCATTTATAACCCGTCGCAATTTCTTAGCTTTTGAACTTGTAATTGTGACTTCTCTTATTTGTATGTTGATCTTTGAGCCTTTGGTTGTCCTCATCATGAACCATGATACCAATCTTCCCCCTAAGAACTGGCATGTCCCTGAGGTACTTTTTCGATCGATTTTACATCCTGCAGAATCTGCATCTGAGAAACCAGTTAGTGTAAAATTACCTTCTTTGGGATACCATAACCCCACATTGGCCATTCCTTTTAGGTATCGGATGATTTTCTTGGTAGCAAGAAAATGACTTTCTTTTGGCTTTGACTGGAACCTGGCACATACTCCCACTGAATAAGATATATCTGGTCGGCTTGCAGTGATGTATAGTAATGATCCAATCATTCCTCGATATTTTGTTTCGTCAACGTCCTTGCCTTCATCATCTTTATCCAATCTTAAAGGTGTGCTCATCGGGATCTTGATTGAGGATTTTCCATCTTGACCGAATTTCTTTATAAGATCTTTCGTGTATTTGGCCTGATTGATGAATATTCCTTCGTTGAGTTGCTTTACTTGTAATCCAAGAAAGTAATTCAACTCTCCCATCATGCTCATCTCGAACTTATTCTGCATTAGCTTGGAAAATTTCTCACATAAAGTTTTATTAGTACTACCAAAGATAATATCATCGACATAAATCTGTACCAATAAAATGTGATCATTTTCTTGAATTCTAAACAAGGTTTTATCAACAAGGCCTTTTGTAAAACCACAGTTAATTAGGAACGTTGATAGAGTGTCATACCAAGCTCTCGGTGCTTGTTTTAACCCATATAACGCCTTCTTTAATCTGTAGACCTTATAAGTATCACCTTTTACCTCGAAACCGGGAGGTTGCTCAACGTAGACTTCCTCTTCAAGTAAGCCGTTTAAAAATGCACTTTTCACGTCCATTTGATAGACAATGAAATTCTTGTACGCGGCATAAGCTAGAAATATTCTGATGGCTTCTAGTCTTGCAACGGGTGCAAACGTTTCATCGAAGTCTATGCCTTCTTCTTGTGAATATCCTTTTGCCACTAAACGTGCTTTATTTCATATGACAATTCTATCCTCATTTGCCTTATTCCGAAAGACCCATTTTGTTCCAATTATATTGTAATTTTCAGGTCTTGGAACTAATTCCCATACGTCACTCCTTTTAAATTGATCAAGCTCTTCTTGCATTGCATTAATCCAATCTGGATCACTTAGAGCTTCTTCAATGCTTGTGGGCTCCACCTGAGAAAGAAAACGAGAAAATAGAGTATGTATATTTGAGGACCTTGTTTTTACTCCTTCTCGTGGATCTCCAATTACTAGCTCTGGAGGGTGATTTTTGAGCCATCTCAAGTCAGGTTGTAGGTTGCATGGGCTTTCCACGTTTCCTTGCTCAGTAGGTAAGTTGGAGATAGATATATTTTGCTCATCAGATTGATCTCCAACTTGTGTTTCAACTTGAGAATTTTGACTTTCCACGTGGGGATCATCATTGGCTTCCACGTGTCCCTCACTATTGCAATCAATATCCAATTGCTCTATACCCTGTACAATTTGATCTTTAAAAGATATGTCAGTATCATTAAATGACTTTTCAACTTGACAACTTTCCTGATCATTTTTGTTGTTCTGGGTTTCCTTGCTATGAGCTTCATCAAATGTAACATGAATTGATTCTTCTACCACCATTGATTTCTTGTTCAATACTCTGAATGCTTTGCTGGTAGATGAATATCCCCAAAATATTCCTTCATCTGCACGCTCATCAAAAGTCTTTAGATATGTTTTACCATTATTAAGAATAAAACACTTGATACCAAAAGTATGAAAATAATTGAGTTTAGGTTTTCTCCCTTTCCATAATTCGTACGGAGTCTTATTGTAAGACTTGTGTATCAAGCTTCGATTTTGCGTGTAGCAGGCGGTGTTGATTGCTTCAGCGCAATATCTTTTAGGTAGCTCGGCTGACGTAATCATCACTCGTGCGGTTTCTTTTATCGTTCTATTTCTTCTTTCGGCTACACCGTTTTGTTGAGTTGTACGTGCGGCAGATAATTGATGTAGAATTCCTTGAGAATTGCAATAGGCTTCAATTATTTGACTCACGAACTCTGTTCCACGATCAGTTCGGATTTTTGCAATTTTCAAGTCTTTCTCGTTTTGTAGTAGCTTGAGTAGTTCTGGCAACTTTTACTCTACTTCATTTTTCTTTTTGAGAAATATCGTCCATGTGTACCTGGAAAAATCATCAACAACAACTAGTGTATATTTCTTACCACTTAGACTTACTGGGTCTACTGGACCGAATAGATCCATGTGTAGTAGACTTAGCGGTCTTGTTGTAGATTCTTGAGCTTTGGATTTGAAAGATGACTTGATTTGCTTTCCTCTTTGGGAAGCATCACATATTTGATCTTTCTTGTAGACAATATCGGGTAGACCTTCAACGAGTTTGTTTCTTGCTAGTTTGTTGATAGTCTTGAAGTTTAGATGATTCAACTTCTTGTGCCATTCCCAACTTGTTGCGTGTGGGTTGTTTGCTAGTAGACACACTGATTCTTTTGTTGTGTTCCAATCCACACCATACATATTCTTCTTCCTTATTCCTTCAAGCACGACTTCTCCCGAGGAATTATTCTTCACTTGGCACTTGTCTTTGAAGAACTCTACTAGATATCCTTTGTCACAAAATTGACTTGTACTCAACAAGTTGAATTTTAGACCTTCAACAAAGGATACATCTTCGATTTTCAAACCATTTCGAAAAATTGTACCAATTCCTTTTGTTATGCCGTATCGTTCATTTCCACCGAATACGACTTTTGGTCCTTCGATATTTTTAAGATTCACAAGACTAGATTTATTTCTAGTCATGTGTCTAGAGCATCCACTATCGAAGTACCAAACTTCCTGCAAATAAATTACACATTTTTAGGTACCCAACTTGATTTGGGTCCTTGGGTGTTAGTCATTTTTGGTACCCAAATCCACCTTGTACTCACTGATCTAAGTTTAGGTGATTGGTAACCATTAAACACATTATAATCATATTTAATTTTTGAGAACAATTTTTGTGCCGGTTTTTGAAAATTGACTCGATTTTTTGGCACGTGGGAGGTAGATTGTTTGAGCCTATGATAAGCATTAAATCTGGACTTAGTCCATGGTTTAATATAATCAAACCAATCTTGTCTGGAGGGATAAAATCTCCCTGCCTCAATTCTTGGATTCCTTCCCATTTTCCTATGAGGGCTTTGAGCACTAGACTCATTGGTGTATTTCCATTTAGGAACAAACTTTTGCCTTTTTGTATACTGTTTAGGCGAAATATTATTCCCTTGAGGCTTCGGCCTAACAGTATTAATTTTGACATTAGTTTGATAACCAATTCCTTGTCTCACTATGCTTTCTTGACCTTTTACAAATTTTACTACTTGGACTTTATTCTTTAAAGTAGTAGTAGAATTGACCAAGTTTTTGGAGGCTTGAGAACACGATGGATCATAACCGAGTCCGGTTTTATCACTTGAGGATCTTTGCATAGTTACCATTTTGTCCATTATTTTGGATGAATGTGTAAATGTTGCTATAACCTCTCTAAGGTTGTGTTCTCTCACTTCCCTTGATTTACACTCTTCTTGAAGACAAATAATTTTATCTTTCAAGTCTTTCACTTCAAGTAGAGCATCTTGCAATTTTTCATTTATTTGATCTTTTTCGAGAATAAAAAGACAATTGTGCTCTTTGAGTTGAGAGTGAGTGTCCATTACGGTTTGACATTCTTCCATTAAGTGAAAGAAGGACTCCCTAGAAAATGAAGAATTGACAGAATCATAAGAGTAAGATGTTACCTCATTTTCTTTATTTCCATTTGCCATAAGACACATGTCCTCGTAGGGTGAGTTGTTGGGGATGCTCATGCAAAACATTGCATTATCATCCTTTGAGGTGTCACTTTCATCACTTGAAGATTCTTCTAACTCACTTATCTCAAGTGGGTCACTAATGAGTGCTTTTCTTCTCTCCTTTGTGAATCTTTTATCTTTGGGCTTGTATTATTCCTGTTGAGAGTTAGAAACATTTGTATATTGACTTTTACTTACCTTGGGGTGTGGACAACTTGCTGCAAAGTGTCCAGGCTTTCTACAATTGTAGCATAAATTCGAATCTTCCTCAACAATTTCTTTCTTCGAATTCTTTGTTGCATTCCACGATTTCCCTTGTGGATTTTTCTTGTAGTTGCTTCTCTTCATGAATTTCCTAAATTTTTTGACAAAGAGAGCAAATTGATCATTAGGCAATAATTCAACATTTTGTACTGACCTTAAGGTTGATGGTTGCTCGGCTACAAGTGCGTTGTTCTTTTCTTCATGATCTTCCTCTAATCTTGATTTCATCTCAAATTCATAAGCCTTTAGATCACTAAAGAGCTTATCGGTTGATAAGGTTTTTAGATCACTATGATCTCTCATGGCCGTGACTTTCGTGTCCCATGTAGATGGTAGACCACGTAGAATTTTGAGTGAGATTTCTTTTTGATTAATATCTTTTCCAAGATCATTAATCTCTCCTAAGATTTTGGCAAATCTTGTTTCCATGTCGGTAATATTCTCGCCGTTTAGCATTTTGAAATCCTCGAATTTCTTTAATGCTATAGTGAGCTTATTATCCTTTTCTTGCTCGTCTCCTTCACCAATTTGAATGAGCGTTTCCCAAACTTCCTTCGCGGATTGACACTTTCGAACTTTAGGAAATATCGTGTCATCGATAGATTTAAACAAAATATCCTTGGTAATATTGTCCAAGTTATTTCTTGTTCTATCTTCACGAGACCATTCCTCTTTTGGTTTTGGAATGTATTGTGGAGTGTCACTTGTTTGTACGGATGAAGTATTGACTTGTAAAATCTCAATAGGACCACTTGTAACAACTTCCCACATTTCATCATGTAACGCGGATAAATGTATCTGCATACGAATTTTCCAATCATCAAATTTTTCTAAGGAAAACAATAAGTTTTGGGCAAGAGCCATATCTCTTTTCATCATCTTGATTTTTCGAGATCTGTCTAGCAGTCAAGATTGACTCAAATAGACAACCGCTCTGATACCAATTGTTGGTCCCGATAGGGTGGTGAAAGTCTAGAGGGGGGGGGGGGGGGGTGAATAGACTTTCAAGCTTTTTCAAAATAAATAACTCTTTGGTAACTTCAACTCTAAGTAACAAGTGAAATAGAGTAAGTTTAAACTGCACAGCGGAATAATAGAATGTAAAGAGTTATGCCCAATCAATAATTTAAGTGCGCATGTAAGATGAGTACAGATGATATGTAAAGTGACGGAGATATCTTGAATATATATGAAGGAGATGGTGCACTCAATATATAACAATAGTATTCAAGATTGTAAATAAATATTGTATCACGTCGACCGTGTAACGAACGTTACATGCAACACGTCAAACTTGCTTAGAATAATCCAATATTTAAGCTCGTGAAGTTTGAGTCACATGCATACGTGAAAACACACTAAACCCGAATGATTAAGATTAACTGTGAATAGTAAACGGGTTAGTCGGATAAGATAGATATATAGAGCGAATTTTGTAAGTGCGCTATGTAAATGAGAGAGGCAATTTATAGTGGTTCAGAAGTGGCGTAATCTTCCAAGTCTACTTTTCTCCTTTCACGTCTAGGAGAAATTCACTATTTTCCACACACAGTTACAATAGTGAATAAGCGCTACACAAGCACTTCTTCCGGATGTCTTGCACACAGTTACACCCAACTCCAAGTGTCTCGCACACAGCTACACTCAACTCCGAGTATTTTGCACACAGCTATACTCAACGCCAACTAAGTGTCTTGCACACAGCTACACTTAGTAACTACGAGTGTTTTGCACACAGCTACACTCACTAGAGTATTTTGCACACAGCTATACTCTTTCTACAATTACAAATACAAAGGTAATTGTATCTCTCTCCAACTAGATTTGAGACTATTTAGATAAAGTCTCTAAGAATATTTGAGCACTTGCACTTTTGATTTTTTGCACTTGTTTATCCGTGTGTATGCACCTTTGCTTTGTCTTCAAGTCTTCAAGGCTTTTTATAGGCAATCAAATATATCCGTTGGAGTGGGATAATTTGATATTTGAAATTTGTATCTTCATAGCCTGATATTGTTGACAATAGTAGGTTTTAAATTTTGATTTGATTGTCAACTTGCCTGACAAAATAATATTTTATCTCAACTTGATTTTCAAGTTGTTTCTTAAATTATTATTTTTGTTGTCAATTTGAATATCCAACGAATCTTTGAAATAAATTCATCTGATAGAATTTATTTCTAGGATAAGTTTTTATATTCATGTCTTCATAAATATTTTTCCGTTCTGATCAAATGTCTTTCAGGCAATTTTGGATTTTTGTGGCATGTGGGTAGACTTAGAATAAATTCCTTCGAATTTATCCAATTTCTGAACATTGTGCTCCTTAGCACGCATCGTGCTCCTTGGCACACATTGTGCTTGTCCGCAAAACTTGACTTGTAAAAATAAGTCCTTAGGGGGAATTGATCCTAGGTGTGATCGTTTTGAGTAAGGACTTCTACCATTTCGCCGTTAGGCTCATCCAGTTATTCTTTGCAACGCCATTCCTTTATGCTTCTTTATCGGATGAATACTTGTAGGACCAAAATTAATTTCCAAATTAATTTTGTTCTTCATATGGTAGATTCCCTTTGATTCGATATTCTGATTTATGATGCTTGTACTAAAAGACCTAAAAACTAAGGGGATCTAAAGTACATTTGGCTCATCAAAACTTACAAAAATATTCCTATCACGGGGATTTCACTTGGGAAGACGTCCATGAATTCGTCCACTACCGGGATTATTTGAGGCTCGTCTACTTTGGCATTCAGATCCTCGATCGAGCACAAGAAGGCCTTGTCCCCTTTTGTTAGGTACTTCCTCATTTTCATCATGTTTACTAGTTTGATCTCTGAATTCTTGGGGGATCCGTGGTAGGACACCCGTTTGCCGTTCGGTCCTCTCAAGACCACTTTTTGTTCGCCGCATAGGATCTGTGCCCTGAATTTCCCTAACCAGTCTATACCCAAGATTACTTGTATTCCGTCGAATTTGAACTGGATTAGATTGCTAGGGAATTCTATTCATCCAATGGTGATCATTATGTTTTCGTACATGCGATCACACTTTGTTACTTCGCCCGATGCTACCTTGACTCGCAGTTGTACCCCTGTGCTGGCGATTAGACCGAGTCTTGTGGCGAATTCGGTTGCTATGAATGAATTTGTGGCTCCTAAATCAAATTGCACGATGGCAGGAATGGTATGCACAAGGAAGGTTCTGGTGACTATGTCGCTGTCCTCGATTCGGGCTCTACTCATGGCAAGGACCCTTCCTTGGGTGACTCCCGTTTCCTTTTCGGGGTCTTGCGCCATTGCTTCTTGGGGCGGGGTGGCCCTGGCAACCTTTGATTTCCGTGGAGGGGTTGCGTGACTTCCCCCGGCTTTCCTTTTGTGTCCCTCGCGCGTCTCTTGTGGGTTGCATGGTATTTGTTGGAGTTTGTCTGCCTTAAAATAGGCTTCCTCGAGTGTCGTTGGTTTGTGTATGATTAAGGCTTTTCGGTTTTCGAAGTTGAGGCCTATCACAAATTTCTCCATTTTGGTGGTTTCTGTAGGCACTAATTTGGGCGCGAAACGAGCTAGCTCGAGAAATCATTTGTGATATTCCATGACCGTGGCCATCCCCTGTTTTAGGTGGAGAAATTCCTCGTACATGGTTGCCCTTATGTGTGCGGGGTAGAACCGTTCCCGTAGTCATACTTTTAGGGATTCCTAGTTGAATCTTGGTTCTTGCCTATAAACAGGTCCTTTGTGGACCCACCAAAGATCTGCTTTGTGTCCGAAGTAGAATGAAGCTATTTCAACACGGCGTCCCTCCGGGCATTCTACTACTTCGAAGATCTTGTCGAAGGTTCGGATCCATTCTTCGAGGATTGTGAGGTCCTCTTCTCCTGAGAAGGTGGGCGGGTGATGGTTCAAGATTTGGCGAGTGACGTCTGAGTTTTCGTTTGGCGGTGGTGGTGGTCGGTTATTGTTATGGAGGATAGCGTCGCTTAGTGATTGGGCGAACCGAGTCAGTTCCTGTAGATTCTGGATCAGAGATTCGTGTGCGAAAGGTTCAGGGGTCTTTGGCTGACTTCTTGTTGGCGCCATTCTGGTGGTCTACAGGACCAATATTGATCGTAATGGTAAGTTAGTGGGTTGCACCCTTACTTTGATGCGATAAGTATAGGGGGGTTTTAAAACTAAGCACAGGATAGAGTGAGGGGGGAGTTAGGCATATAACGACAGATAAATTCACAGTCTCACCGCGTGTCCTAAGTTTCCTGAATCCTATGTACCTAAATACCTAGAGTTCAAGCTTACTGTCTTAAAGTCTTGTCTTAAGAGTCTTATCCTAGGGTCGAACTTAGGCTCTGATACCAACTGTAACACCCCTAATTTTTAAAACTCTTAAAGCTTATGAAATAAAGGAAAATCTATTATAAATTCCCAAACAGAGCATAAACTAAACATAATAATCGGGGTGTTATGCACATCTGAGCTGGAGAACTCAGATGCACAGGCTAAACTATCCAACATAAGAAATCCTCAAATCAATATTCGATACAACTTCAAGGCACGCAGGCCGATAATTGAACTAATCTATCTAAGTCCAGGTTCTGACTAGCGCGCTCCAAAGCTAAGGCTCATTACCTAAATACATTCAGTATAACAACCGTCAGCGAATAATGCTGGTAACCCACTCCAACGTGTTAAGTACAGTATAGGTAGATATAAGAAACTCATTTTGAAACTGGAATACATATATACTTAAGAAACTCTAATTTAAATCCGAGAGCAGACTCAATCAAGCAATAACAGATACTTTCAACACAATTAGACACAACCATAAAGATTCTAGCATGCATCCTAAGGTCATATGACTACGCAATACCAATCATATCATTATTCAGCCATCATTACACAATCAACAACAAGACACGTAATGTTGTACACACATATGGTGTTCCCGCAGGACCAATCACATGCCCATACATGAGGGTCCGCACATATATCTTTGACACGGCCCGCAGCACTTTAACTTGTACCGCAGCACAAGGAGATTGATCGCAACCAATCAATGAACCGCACCTCATTTGTAACATAAACGTTTGATCGCAACCAAACGGTGGACCGCAGCCCTATTATCATATATGTCTGATCGCAACCAGATTATGGACCGCAGCCCTCGTTATATATATAACAGCCGATTGTTCTCAACCAATCCAACTGCCTGTATAGCCGACCGATCGCAACCGGTCGGGTTAATACCTGGTGGTTCTCAACCCACCAGATAGTCATTATAGCCAATTGATCGCAACCAATTGGGTTATCATTCACAACAACATAGAAGCAAACAGCATGCAACCTACATTAACACATAACGAGGGTGAACCCTCGGGGAACACGTAACCATCATAACTCCTATGTAATAAACTACATTAACCCACCCATGACACTCCTACGGGATCATACACCTTCCTCCTAGGTCAACGGGATTCCAATTCATTTAGCATGCAATACACAAGACTCGTTTGTCCTATGAACGGTACCCGATACATCAAACTAGATTCACACACGACAAACGGGTACAACAGAACACAACAAGACACGGGGAAACAAAAAAGGGGGAAAACATCACTTTTCCCACCAACTTTCCAGCGGGTGGACCGCGGGTGGAGGACCACCCGCGACGGCGACATTAATCCCCGCGGATGCCCGGCGGGCAGTCGCCTGCCCGCTGGCGCTCGCTGGAAATCTGGAAAGGGGGCAGCGGGTAGGTGGCGGGCACCCTGCCCCACCTATCCCCCACTGACTCATATGTAATATTTTGGTCCCGGTATCTTTCGTGGAACCGAAACCATGTCAAGACACATTCAAACATAAACGACAACACCACTTATTCAAGTAACGGAATTAAACCAAGAATCACACCAATTACATCCTAAACCGACTCCTAAACATGCCAAGAGTCAACACCCGATCATGCAAAGTCCCACCCCAAACATACCAAGAATAACATAATACGAAATCCACGTTATTACCTTAGGGCTCTAGACATAATCAAAATATATAACTTATCATGGCATCAAAAACATCAAGATTATCACACAAGCATCAAGATTAACACATAAACATCAAGATTATCACATAAACACAATATGACCCTAGCAAAGCTCTATCACGACTCAAGCACAGAATCATATATCAAGGAGCCAATGAATAAGATATAGCGAGGAAAATAGGTTTGTGTTGAGACATGGGTTACCTCTTAGCCTTAATTAGTATCCTTGGCGACTAAGGTTCTTTCTCTAAGATCTTCTTCTCGTGGGTTCTCCTACGTTTGGTGACAGGGGGAATTCCTGGGAATATCTTGTGTGGTAGAATCAATTGTGGTGGGATTTCTAAGTGCTTCCTAAGTCCTTATATATATTTAGGAGTCCTAACTAGGGTGTGAATGGTAAGAGTTCACTAATTCTATTCCTTATAGGACTAAGGATTTGGTTTAAGGATAAAGGTCCATGATCCATGGTGGGCCACCTCAATTAGTTAAGGGGATCCTAACCCTATCAAATCCTTTCTAATTATTATTAATGGTAATCAATTAAATAATTAGTCCGGGTTAGAGGCCGTAAAACGGGGTGTTAAACATAGTCAAAATTCAAAGGCTTAGAAGTGATCATGGAAAGGAGTTTGAGAACATCTTGTACTCAGATTTCTGGCTCAGAAAATGGGATAGCTCATGAATTATCTACTCCACGAACTGCACAACATAATGGCATTGTGGAAAGGAAGAATCGAACCTTACAAGAAATGGCGAGAGTAATGTTACATGCCGCACATCTACCTCAACGTTTCTGGGCTGAAGCAGTGGCATACTTCCTATCATACCGTCAATACAGTCTATCTCAGACCCGGTACCTCTCAGACACCAATACGAGATATGGAAAGGTGAAAAGCCAAACTTGAAATACTTTCATGTGTTTGGAACCAAGTGCTATATCTTAATTGACTGAGAACAAAGAGGAAAG
Source organism: Ipomoea nil (assembly GCF_001879475.1). Classification (NCBI taxonomy): domain Eukaryota; kingdom Viridiplantae; phylum Streptophyta; class Magnoliopsida; order Solanales; family Convolvulaceae; genus Ipomoea; species Ipomoea nil. The sequence goes on along the minus strand of NW_017618267.1, from coordinate 6,295 downwards.
TTTGAGCCCAAGAGTGATGAGGGAGTATTTCTTGGATACTCACCAAATAGTCATGCCTATAGGGTCTACAACAAAAGAACTCAAACAGTCATGGAGTCAGTAAATGTGGTTATTAATGACAATCCAGAAGAACCAAATGGAGCAACAATGGCTGATTCAGAGTCAGACTCTCTCATCAGTGATCCACCAAAATCGTCTGTGTAAACACCCAACTTTTCTAACTCTTAACTATAACTCTAAACAGTCATTAACATCACTAAGCAACGGAAAATAGTGGTGACTGCACAGCTAAAGGGGTAAAACTAGAAATAAAGTAAAAGTCTGGCATCCATCATAAAAACTAAAAACATAAGGGGGAAATAACGTCACCCCAAAAGTCTACAACATCCTCCAAACCATAAAGTTGATAAGTCTAAAATCCATAACATAATCATTAATAAAACTAGAGTTTAGATATGTTTAACTACGAGACTAATCTAACTAGACTTCTTCACACTGCTGGGCCCACCTGAAAGGGGTTTTGCAAGCAACACATAGACAAATAGGAAAAATACCCGTTAGCACAAAGCTAAGTATAACCACACTAAACCCTGTAAAGCATTTTAGCATTTACTTAGAAAACATTTGATTTCTTTATAACAATAAGCTCATCTCAAATCATCTTTAGATTTATCACATTCTTTCTAGATGCTTGCACCCTATAATATCAGCTGGCATGCTCATATGTATATAAGACTGTTCACATAGATTCATCAATATATAAACTTCTCAAATAACTTAACAAGCAATTCATGCTTACAGATATGATCATGCTAAAAGACCATATAACAGGTGTTCTCATGCTTTCACATTCTCATCACATAACTTGATAAATAGAGCTTCTTGTACAACAAATAATCATGCTCGATGGAAAATCTTAAGTCAACCTTCTCATTACAAAATCTCATACGATACTCTACTCACATGTAATCTCGTGTAATACTATACATCACTCTCATATGCAATCTTGTGCAAAGCTATAAACATATTCATATGCAATCTCGTGCAATACTATACATCATACTCATATGCAATCTCGTGCAATGCTATAATCATACTTCTAATGCAATCTCATGCAATACCATATACATACTCATATGCAATCTCGTGCAATACTATAATCATACTCTTGTGCAATCTCATGCAATACTATATACATACATATATGCAATCTCGTGCAATACTATAATCATACTCTTATGCAATCTCATGCTATACTATATACATACTCACATGCAATTTCGTGCAATACTATAATCATACTCTTATGCAATCTCATGCAATACTATATACATACTCACATGCAATCTCGTGCAATACTATAATCATACTCTTATGCAATCTCATGCAATACTATATACATACTCATATGCAATCCGTGCAATACTATAATCATACTTTTATGCAATCTAATGCAATAATATACTCAAACTAATGTGCAGTCTCATGCAATAATATACTCATACTCATATGCAATCTCGTGCAATAATATACTCATACTCATATGCAATCTCGTGCAATGCTAATAACATACAAATATGAAATCTCATGCCATACTATGATCATACTCATATGAAATCTCGTGCAATACCAAATATATAAATACTCATATATTCTTTTATAAAAAAAATAGAATACTTTCTGTGGAGGTCTCTTTTTACTTTCTTGAGTCTCTCTTGACTCTCTTTCTTTCTCATGAGTCTCTTTTGACTCTCTTTCTCGAGTCTCTATTGACTCTCTTCTTTCTCTATACTCGTAGATGGCTTAGGGTTTCACCGAAGCGTGAATTACCCCATCGGGAACGGCATAAATCCGACCCAATATCTCTACTATCTACGGAACCAATCTCGTGGTTCAAACTCTGTGGAATCAGGTATCGAACTATTAGTATGCACACCTCCTAACCAGGATTCCAATAATGGCGGGAAGTTTCCAACCTTGTAACGTGAGAATACGCCGCGTTACATATACTGGGACTGCAATGTCCATAAATATCTCCCAACAGGACATAGTCCAAACGGTATCCTCCAAAACCTCACCGATATAGATAATACATAAATATATCTCTCATGCATCAATCTCATGCATGCAAACAACTCTACTACTTCTCAATGCATCAAAAAAATGATATACAATATGCTTATGGTTTTTGAAAGTATTCTTGGGCTCACGTTGGCCCCTTATGCATTTTTGAAATATGACTCATGTGAAATGCCAAAATGCTCTATAACATGCTTCTAAAGCATGTATAAAATATCATGAAGTATTCAAATTTATAATGCCATGCTCGATTTGCAAATAGGCAACTTTTGTACATTTCACTTCAACAAATATACTTCTATTCTCTTGGATCAAATAATACAATTTAATCATGTTATAAAAGTGAATCTCATGCTTTTATACTTAATAAAAACATCAAACAGATCACAAAGATAGCAATTCCTCATATACAGTGCATAGCAAAACATATACTCTGTGTAGTATTTCTTCACAATTTCTTTCATAACATACTCATTTTAGATCCAAATTCAACAAAATCAAAGCCAAAACGTGCGTCGAGACGGTCCCGAAGAGCCGAGCCGCAATGGCCCGTAACACTCGGCCCTCCTCTAGGGCCGTGCCCTAGTCCCGTGCAAGCACGGCTCTAGCCGGCGGCCCTCCTGAAGGGCCGTGGCTAGGGCCGTTAATCTGACCTGGTGCACACTGTGTTGTGCACCAAAAGGTTTTTCATCTGGAAAATCCAACCCAAACAAGTCCAAAACAATCTCAAGCAATACTATAATCATACTCTTATGCAATCTCATGCAATAATATACTCATACTAATATGCAGTCTCGTGCAATAATATACTCATACCCCTATGCAATCTCGTGCAATAATATACTCATACTCATATGCAATCTCGTGCAATGCTAATAACATACTAATATGAAATCTCATGCCTATGATGATTCTTGTAACATCCCCGATTATTACCACATTTTTAAAACCTTAAAAGGCAAGTTTAAACGTGGGTATTATGCCACATCTTAAAGTACTAAAGATGCACAGGCGGGAAAACTAATCAATTCAACAAGTCATAAAGAGTCAAGGCACACAGGTCGCTCAAAAGGCTCACGGGCCATCAAACATAACGTTTAGACAAGGTGACATACTATCTATCATTCCAAGTCTAGAGCTCTCCGGCATCTACTCAAAACCTGTAAAACAAGGAAAAACATGGAGATAACACCCAGTCAGCGAACATTGCTAGTAACCGGTAAATATGCGTTAAATACCATATATAGATAAGTATAAGTCAAAACCATTTTGAAACAAAATACAGTATATATCATTTCAAAAGCCATAGAGAGAAGTCAACTTCGAGGACTCATTAACACTCTCAAAAGGAAAAGGAATCATCAGCCTTACAACAACAACAAGACAAGAAACATGAAAGACAATACAACTCAAGATGCATTCTACTGATCACAAAGTAGAATACATCGAGACATCCTCATAAGCAAAGATTACACATTCACATAACGGCAACTTCATGCCGAAGTGACAACTACATGTCACAAGTAACATAGTTCCAAGTTCCAACCTTATGCCCTGTTCCAACCTTATGGCTACCCTCGGCCTTATTTCAGTTCCAACCATTACCTCCGAGTAACCCCTGTACTTCTGAGTCCAAACTTATGCCTCCGGGAACCATCGTTCCCCACCAACAACCACCAACATTTCCACCAACATATCAGTACACGAGGGTACGATTCATTTCACACAACCACCAACATGTGAGCCAAGCTCAAGTAACAACCACCAACATATAAATCATAGTCACACAAGTCATCATCATTACTAAGAAGACTAAGGTTCCACAATAACCTTAATCAAGTATCAATCAAAGGGTACAACGATTATACGTTCACATCATAGGAATCAATCAAGAGATCACAACAGAGACATGAAACCATACTCAACAACGAAGGATCACAATCCAACACCAAACGATTGTCAACACAAGTTGCCAATCCCAATAGGAAAGAACAAACCACACACACTAGCATTTCAACATCAAACTAGAATGCTTATCAAACGGGTAAACCAAAAGTAGTTCCAAAGAACATTCAAGACTCACAATAGCCCAACGAATCACAAAGTCGGACCCTTAGCACGATTCAAGACACCAAATCCTACATGGATTCCGAACATAGCGTTCTAGACATACGAAACATCAAGAAGACTCACATAGAGCCAAATAAAACAACATCGGGAGGTCAAAACATCAATACCGAGTCAAAAGAATCACAGGGAACAAATCCCCGCACATTGCCAACATCGTTCCCCGCGGGTGGGGCCACGGGTGGACCTCCACCCGTTGTTCCACCCGCGGGTACACAACCCATGAGAACCACGTACCCCACGAACACTAATACCACCTTAATTACGGACCGCTAGGAGCCTTTTACACCAAGCCTAAACTCAAAACAACAAGATTCTAATCAAAGCAAAACAACTAAACCAACTACCCAAACAACAAGCTAACAACCAAGGCAAACAAGAGAGAACAACTAAGCACAGCCAACAAGCAACAACTACCAACGAGCCGACAACCAAAACAAGCAAGAGACTCAACGGGGTCCCACAACAAAAATGGTCGGCTTGCGAAACGGGTGACGAAGCTTAGAGATAAGATGCAAACGAGGTTTTAAACAAAAAGGTGTTCGCCACTAACCAAAGTTAGAGAAACCAAGGTTTCAAATTAAGGTGGTAAGATTGATGGGCTTAGACACAACGAAGTTCAACACCAAAACCGTCGGTTAACAAAACGAGTGACAAGGCTTAGAAATAGGCTGAGGGTTCACAAAGGTAAGGCAAGAAAGAAAGATAAGGTGATAGATAGGAGATTTACCGGAAAGGGATACTAACTCTACACCGAGCCTAACTCCCTGCTTAAAACTAGCCAACGATCTACCCAAATCTAACGTCTTAGCTACGACACAACCTATAACTAAACTGACACCAAGAGAACTCTAGAGGTAGATCACTCGGGATCAAAGAACCAGGATGGCGTCTTCAACTGTCCTTCGTTGACTTCTTCAACCAAAGGAAGCAAGGTACTCACACTACACAACTCGAGCTCGATATCCGCTTGAACTTGATCCGTCACTTCCAGACAAAGGCTACGACTGCCAGATCCAAACCACGAGCAGGATGTCCCCTCCCTGGCTCTTGGGCTAACTTGATGCAGGCTGCTGACTTAACACTTGCATTAGCACACAACCACAACTCTCTACAAAGCAACGCTTGAAACTTCAAAACTTTCGGTCCGAATGAAAGGTCCAAAACAGGAACGGTAACAAAGGAGAAGGGTAACTCAGGGGAAAGGAGGCTCACAAGAAGAGATGTGGTTAAATGGAAAGGATTAGAGTGAAGGGTTTAAGGTTTGAAAACTCAAGGTCACATTGATTAAGAAGAGAAGAAAGGTAATCAGGGCTACAACTTAAGAAGTAAGGAATCAAAACGAGGTTTAAGGGAGTTGAAAAGGATTTCCCCACGGAGGGTATCCGATTTAAACTAAAGGATAGCGCTGATTAGGAAGGGATTCAAGATTTTCAAAGTCACAACTTAGGAAAGATGAGGTTGTAACCTTGAACAGAGTCAATTCAAGAAGGGAACAAGAGCGAGGTCGGAAAAGATAAGAAGGATTCCTCGAGATGAGGCAAGGGATTTGACGAGGGTAAAGAGAGGAAGATCGGCTTCAAGAGGTGAAAAGGGGTTCACGACTTCCTACGAAACTCCGGTTTGATACAGACCACTACATTTGTCGAACTGAAGGTTCTTTACCTCGACTCAGACGCGACTTAACTCTTAGACCTTGCCAGATTCCTTCATAAGCTGAAGTCATCGCCACCTTGCACAAGATGGTTTGGAAGAAAACAATAACAAGGTTCGGAAGAAAAGGATCACTTGGCAAAAAGGGTGATTGGGTTTGCCTAGGGGAAAGAAAAGATTAAAGAGGGTCAATGGTGACTCTCGAACAAGCTAACGCCGAGGCTAACACGCAAGGAAGGGCACAAAGACAAAGGAAGGTGCAACAAAAGGGGTACAAGAACTTACTTCAACGGTTCCACTTGCGTATGACTCACGACTGTGGATCTTGCCTTGCCGAGGTCCTGACTTCATAATACACAGGTCCGTGATGCTACTTCCACTTGGTCCATTGTTGCATCCACTTCGAGGCATACTTCCCGACCGAGGTCCTACTGTA
>NW_017618266.1:2500-5000 GCF_001879475.1 Ipomoea nil | reverse complement strand
TTGGCACGAGAACGACGTAAAACGACATAGGCCAAGGCATAACACAGAACCGTCGTAAAAGTACTGGGGTGGCTGGCGGGTGAACCTCTGTTGCGTGATATTTTCCGCATCCGTCCGCAACTGTGCGCAATTTGGGCGCCCTCGTACCGCATAAGTCCGCAACCTCGGCACCCCCGTACCGCAACTTTCCGCAACCTCGGCCACCCCGTTTCGCAACTTTCCGCAACCTCGGCACACCCGTACCGCAACTTTCCGCAACCTCGGCACCCCCGTACCGCAACTTTCCGCAACCTCGGCACACCCGTACCGCAACTTTCCGCAACCTCGGCGCCCTCGTACCGCATAAGTCCGCAACCTCGGCACACCCGTACCGCAACTTTCCGCAACCTCGGCACACCCGTACCGCAACTTTCCGCAACCTCGGCACCCCCGTACCGCAACTTTCCGCAACCTCGGCACCCCCGTACCGCAACTTTCCGCAACCTCGGCACCCCGTACCGCAACTTTCCGCAACCTCGCACCCGTACCGCAACTTTCCGCAACCTCGGCCACCCCGTTCCGCAACTTTCCGCAACCTCGGCACCCCCGTACCGCATAAGTCCGCAACTTGGGCACCCTCGTACCGCAACTTTCCGCAACTTGGGCACCCTCGTACCGCAACTTTCCGCAACTTGGGCACCCTCGTACCGCAACTTTCCGCAACTTGGGCACCCTCGTACCGCATAATTCCGCAACCTCGGCACCCCCGTTCCGCATAAGTCCGCAACTTGGGCACCCTCGTACCGCATAATTCCGCAACCTCGTTTCCCCGTTCCGCATAAGTCCGCAACTTGGGCACCCTCGTACCGCAACTTTCCGCAACTTGGGCACTCTCGTACCGCAACTTTCCGCAACTTGGGCACTCTCGTACCGCAACTTGGGCACCCTCGTACCGCATAATGCCGCAACCTCGGCACCCTCGTTCCGCATAAGTCCGCAACTTGGGCACCCTCGTACCGCATAAGTCCGCAACCTCGGCACCCTCGTTCCGCATAAGTCCGCAACTTGGGCACCCTCGTACCGCATAAGTCCGCAACCTCGGCACCCTCGTACCGCATAATTCCGCAACTAAAGCACCCTCGTACCGCATAAGTCCGCAACCTCGGCACCCTCGTACCGCATAATTCCGCAACTTGGGCACCCTCGTACCGCATAAGTCCGCAACCTCGGCACCCTCGTACCGCATAATTCCGTAACCTCGGCACCCTCGTTCCGCATAAGTCCGCAACTTGGGCACCCTCGTTCCGCACAAGTCCGCAACTTGGGCACCCTCGTACCGCATAATGCCGCAACCTCGGCACCCTCGTTCCGCATAAGTCCGCAACTTGGGCACCCTCGTACCGCATAAGTCCGCAACCTCGGCACCCTCGTACCGCATAATTCCGCAACTTGGGCACCCTCGTACCGCATAAGTCCGCAACCTCGGCACCCTCGTACCGCATAATTCCGCAACTTGGGCACCCTCGTACCGCATAAGTCCGCAACCTCGGCACCCTCGTACCGCATAATTCCGCAACTTGGGCACCCTCGTACCGCATAAGTCCGCAACCTCGGCACCCTCGTACCGCATAATTCCGTAACCTCGGCACCCTCGTTCCGCATAAGTCCGCAACTTGGGCACCCTCGTTCCGCACAAGTCCGCAACTTGGGTACACTCGTACCGCATAATTCCGCAACCTCGGCACCCTTGTTCCGCATAAGTCCGCAACTTAGGCACCCTCGTACCGCATGAGTCCGCAACTTAGGCACCCTCGTACCGCATGAGTCCGCAACTTAGGCACCCTCGTACCGCATGAGTCCGCAACTTAGGCACCCTCGTACCGCATGAGTCCGCAACTTAGGCACCCTCGTACCGCATGAGTCCGCAACTTAGGCACCCTCGTACCGCATGAGTCCGCAACTTAGGCACCCTCGTACCGCATGAGTCCGCAACTTAGGCACCCCTCCCCGCACACCTCGTTCCGCATGAGTCCGCAACTTAGGCACACTCGTTCCGCATATGCCCGCAACGTAGGCACACTCGTTCCGCATATGCCCGCAACGTAGCACACCCGTCCGCAACCGCAACTTCGGCACACTCGTTCCGCATAAGTCCGCAACTTAGGCACCCTTGTTCCGCACAAGTCCGCAACTTCGGCACACTCGTTCCGCAACTGTCCGCAAGTTAGGCACCCTTGCTCCGCATGAGTCCGCAACTGTCCGCAACTTAGGCACCCTCGTTGCGCAACTTAGGCACACTCGTTCCGCAACTGTCCGCAAGTTAGGCACCCTTGCTCCGCATAAGTCCGCAACTGTCCGCAACTTAGGCACCCTCGTTGCGCAACTTAGGCACCATCGTCCTGCATGAGTCCTCAACTTAGGCACACTCGTTCCGCATATGCCCGCAACGTAGGCACCATCGTTCCGCATAAGTCCGCAACATAGGCACGCTAGTTCCGCACAAGTCCGGCACTTAGGCACG
>NW_017618264.1:7500-10000 GCF_001879475.1 Ipomoea nil | reverse complement strand
AATTCACGTGCCAATGATGTTTTTTTGCATGTCCGTCTCCGTCCGGTGCGCCGCCCCGCCTTGCGACTCCGATGGGTCTATGCCGGTCCCCAATAATACGTACGAGCGGCGGGAACACTCGTACGAGGCCTACGGGACGAGGGGGGCCCGTCCCAACACGTTCCGAAAAAAGTCGACCGGCACCTCAACTACCATACCCCCCCTATAGTAGTTAAAAAAAAAAAAACCCCAGTGACAGCAGTAGACACGGTTTGTCCCGTAAATCACACGGTCATTTCGGGTGGTTCCGTGCATTTTTTTTCAAATGTTATTGCATGGTCCTTTAGTTTAGAGCATTTTAACAATGCTTGGTAAATTTCAAAGCGTTTGGATGATTATTTCATTGAAAACGACGATGTCCAAATTTATGCCCAGCTGTCCGCAAAGTTCCTTGTCTGACTTAGCCAAGTACTTGGGATTGTTGGGAATGTGAGAGGAATATATGGCATATCGTTTGCCTCACTAATTAAATAGTACAATAAGCTCTAAAACAAATGTATATGCCATTTTGGCACGAGAACGACGTAAAACGACATAGGCCAAGGCATAACACAGAACCGTCGTAAAAGTACTGGGGTGGCAGGCGGGTAAACCTCTGTTGCGTGATATTTTCCGCATCCGTCCGCAACTGTGCGCAATTTGGGCGCCCTCGTTCCGCATAAGTCCGCAACCTCGGCACCCTCGTTCCGCATAAGTCCGCAACCTCGGCACCCCCGTTCCGCATAAGTCCGCAACTTGGGCACCCTCGTACCGCAACTTTCCGCAACCTCGGCACCCTCGTACCGCAACTTTCCGCAACCTCGGCACCCTCGTACCGCAACTTTCCGCAACCTCAGCACACCCGTACCGCAACTTTCCGCAACCTCGGCACACCCGTTCCGCATAAGTCCGCAACCTCGGCACCCCCGTACCGCAATTTTCCGCAACTTGGGCACTCTCGTACCGCATAAGTCCGCAACTTGGGCACCCTCGTACCGCAACTTTCCGCAACCTCGGCACCCCCGTACCGCAATTTTCCGCAACCTCGGCCCACCCGTACCGCAACTTTCCGCAACCTCGGCCCACCCGTACCGCAACTTTCCGCAACCTCGGCACCCCCGTACCGCAATTTTCCGCAACGTCGGCCCACCCGTACCGCAATTTTCCGCAACGTCGGCCCACCCGTACCGCAACTTTCCGCAACCTCGGCACCCCCGTACCGCAACTTTCCGCAACCTCGGCACCCCCGTACCGCAACTTTCCGCAACCTCGGCCCACCCGTACCGCAACTTTCCGCAACCTCGGCACACCCGTACCGCAACTTTCCGCAACCTCGGCACACCCGTACCGCAACTTTCCGCAACCTCGGCACCCTCGTACCGCATAAGTCCGCAACCTCGGCACCCTCGTACCGCATAAGTCCGCAACCTCGGCACCCTCGTACCGCATAAGTCCGCAACCTCGGCACCCTCGTACCGCATAAGTCCGCAACCTCGGCACCCTTGTACCGCATAAGTCCGCAACCTCGGCACCCTCGTTCCGCATAAGTCCGCAACTTGGGCACCCTCGTACCGCAACTTTCCGCAACTTGGGCACTCTCGTACCGCAACTTTCCGCAACTTGGGCACTCTCGTACCGCAACTTTCCGCAACTTGGGCACCCTCGTACCGCAACTTTCCGCAACTTGGGCACCCTCGTACCGCATAATTCCGCAACCTCGGCACCCTCGTTCCGCATAAGTCCGCAACCTCGGCACCCTCGTACCGCATAATTCCGCAACCTCGGCACCCTCGTACCGCATGAGTCCGCAACTTAGGCACCAACGTTGCGCATAAGCCCGCAACTTAGGCACCCTCGTTCCGCATAAGTCCGCAACTTAGGCACCCTCGTACCCCATAAGTCCGCAACTTGGGCACACTCGTTCCGCATGAGCCCGCAACGTAGGCACACTCGTTCCGCACAAGTCCGGCACTTAGGCACACTCGTTCCGCATGAGTCCGCAACTTAGGCACGCTCGTACCCCATAAGTCCGCAACTTGGGCACACTCGTTCCGCATGAGCCCGCAACGTAGGCACACTCGTTCCGCACAAGTCCGGCACTTAGGCACACTCGTTCCGCATGAGTCCGCAACTTAGGCACACTCGTTCCGCATATGCCCGCAACGTAGGCACACTCGTTCCGCATGAGTCCGCAACGTAGGCACGCTACTTCGGCACACTCGTTCCGCACAAGTCCGCAACTTCGGCACACTCGTTCCGCAACTGTCCGCTACTTAGGCACACTCGTTCCGCAACTGTCCGCAACTTAGGCGCACTCGTTCCGCATGAGTCCGCAACTTAGGCACACTCGTTCCGCATATGCCCGCAACGTAGGCACACTCGTTCCGCATATGCCCGCAACGTAGGCACGCTCGTTCCGCACAAGTCCGCAACTTAGGCACGCTCGTTCCGCACAAGTCCGCAACTTAGGCACGCTCGTTCC
>NW_017618262.1:5235000-5332465 GCF_001879475.1 Ipomoea nil | reverse complement strand
ATTGAAAGTTTAGAGATGAGTGATGCTTGTTCCAAGACCTGAAATTAATTGTATTGGACAATGGGTACTTTTTCGAAATAAGTAATGAGGATGGAATCTATTCGAAATAATCAAAAGCACGTTTAGTGGTAAAAGGATATTCACAAGAAGAAGGCATAGATTTCGATGAAACATTTGCACCCGTTGCAAGACTAGAAGCCATCAGAATATTTCTAGCTTATGCCGCATACAAGAATTTCACTGTCTATCAAATGGACGTGAAAAGTGCATTTTTAAACGGATTACTTGAAGAGGAAGTCTACGTTGAGCAACTCCCGGTTTCGAGGTAAAAGGTGATATTAATAAGGTCTACAGATTAAAAGAAGGCGTTATATGGGTTAAAACAAGCACCGAGAGCTTGGTATGACACCTATCAACGTTCCTAATTAACTGTGGTTTCACAAAAGGCTTGTTGATAAAAACTTATTTAGAATTCAAGAAAATGATCACATTTTATTAGTACAAATTTATGTTGATGATATTATCTTTGGAAGTACTAATAAATTCTTTGTGAGAAATTTTCTAAGCTCATGCAGAATAAGTTTGAGATGAGCATGATGGGAGAATTGAATTACTTTCTTGGACTACAAGTAAAGCAACTCAGCGAAGGAATATTCATCAATCAGGCCAAGTACACAAAGATCTGATAAGGAAATTCGGTCAAGATGGAAAGTCTCAATCAAGATCCAGATGAGCACATCTTTACGATTAGATAAAGATGATGAAGGCAAGGATGTGGACGAAACAAAATATCGAGGAATGATTGGATCATTACTATACCTCACTGCAAGTCAACAGATATATCTTACTCAGTGGGAGTATGTGCTAGGTTCCAGTCAAAACCAAAAGAGAGTCATCTTCTTGCTACCAAGAAAATCATCCGATACTTAAAAGGAACAGTCAATGTTGGATTATGGTATCCAAAAGAAGGTAACTTTACACTAACTGGTTTCTCAGATGCAGATTTTGCAGGATGTAAAATCGATCGCAAAAGTACCTCAGGAACGTGCCAGTTCTTAGGGGAAGGTTGGTTTCATGGTTCAGCAAAAAGCAAAAACTCCATAGCTACAAGTACAGCCGAAGCTGAATATATAGCTGCTGGAAGTTGTTGTGCGCAAATTCTTTGGATGAAACAACAGCTGAAAGATTATGGCGTGAATTGTGAAAATGTCAATATATTGTGTGACAATACAAGTGCTATTGCCACAACACATAATCCGTGTTGCATTCAAGAACAAAACACATTGATGTGAGACATCATTTTATCCGGGATCATGTTGAAAAGAAGGAAATTATCAATCGAATATATCCCGACCGAGAATCAATTAGCTGATATTCTCACAAAGCCTCTGTGTGAATCAAGATTTTCGAAATTGAGACACGAAATGGGCATGATTGAATTGAGCTAAGTTTCTAAACTTTATTCTATTTATAAGCTCAATTTCTCATCTGATATTTCGAACTTTATCTGATTTAAATTTTCGTGCCTATATGTCACACATGCAAAAATGTCACATCTTTTTAATGTCCACCTATATCCATTAAATGGTGATAAAGCACATAATGCTTATATGTCTTTCTAACCGTATATCTACATACATATGTACAAGTAGAAATCATCTAGATATGCCAAATCTTACCATTTAAGAGTGATAAGATGGTGTGATGATAGAATGTCTTAAATGAGAACACCTTTTTATGGTAGTTGTGCATAATAAATAGTCTAGAAAGAATGAATTTCTCTTTCTTCCATCTACATAAAACGTGTAGATACATACATATTATTTTCGAACAGATTTAGTGCTCTTTGAATTTTATTTCAGGTAAAAATCAGTCCGAGTATCTAAATTTTTGGCGCCACACCAGCAGACAAATTGGATGGAGAATATATAACCTAAACTAACTATCAGTTAGGTCAAAGGCTGGAAGCTATTGGAATATCAAAAATACCCCTCACTTATTAAAAGTCAACATTTAATTGTGAGGATATTTGTGTAAAGACACCTCCTTTCTACCCAATCGGTTGGAGAAGCCACCATTACACTCAAATTTTCAAAAGCTTTTCATCTTCCATAGCCGAAACACAAACCTCTTCTTCCAAAAATTCTCAATCCCTCAAATCTCCTAAAAATATCAATCGCATTATGGCCACCATTGGAGATACCAAGCTCACAACCGAATGAAGAACACACCACACAACTCAACCTTGCAAAGCTAGCAGTGGGAATCAAGGCCGGAGGAAGTTTTGACCCTCAAGGATTCCTCAAAGAAGCCGAGAACTCTCCTCTTGCACAAAGAATCATCAATGCACTTCAACAAAGCAATCTAATGAGGTTATGTTCTTACTCATATTCTGGATTTTATGATGAAGATGTAGTAGAGTTTTATATGAATGCCAAGGTTGTTGGATGGACCATTGAGTCCACCGTGAATGGAACTCTCATCACCATTGATGAACACGAGTTACACACAACCTTTGGACTGCCCATATCTAGTCCAGAACAACCACTGTTGGACTTAGATGTTCACCTATATGATCATACGGAAATTTGGACAGAAATTCGGAATGAGAATGCCTCTCTCGAACCAAATCTTTTCGGTCAAAAATCTGAGTTGAAGTTGGAGTATGAAATGCTTGTTAAAATTCTCTACAAATGTGTATTGTGCAAATTAAATAGCATGGAAGATATTTCACCCGTAAGAATTGGTTATGTACATGCTATCATGAATGTTGTTAGGGGTGATTGGAGTAAGCTTGTCTTGAGCCGAATTGCACACTTTGTGAAAGGTGCAAAAATAAGGAATGGGAAGTTCAACCGTATATTAGGGTTCGGTTTGCTCATTGGTGAGATTATCAAAGGAAAAGGGTTGACTATGAGGTCAAAGAAGCCTTTTGGGAGTAATAGAATCTTGTTTAAAGATCATGAAGTGATGAGTGATCTAAATTCCAAAAGAAAGAGGAAGCCGAGAGGTATCCCAGCTAGAAAAAGACCAGTTGCAGAAATTCTTGGTCTACCCTCTCAATCCCATGAAAACCCTACATCAAGCCAAAATCCAAACACAAGCCATAACCCTACCTCAAGCCTTAACCCTACCACAAGCCAAAATCCTACCACATGTCTTAACCCAAATGCAAGCCAAAGTCTCTTAAATCCTTTTTCCCAAATTGCCGAATTGGAAACAATGTTGAATGAGGAGATTCATCAAGTTGAAGGATTAGACTGTGTATTAGTGAATGAATACCGTAGAGTCCTAAGTTGGAGAAAATGGAGACTTGGTCCTTATGATGAGTTGATGAATAAGGGACCAAGTATGCATGAAGAAGAATTGTTTTCACTAAATTGGATTGGCAATTTTGATGTTTGCCATGCAACCTTGTTGTCTACGGTAAATGGAGCATTTGTGAACAAATTGAAAGCCAAATTGGCCGAAGGTACTGTTGACTGCACTGTTCAAGGTGATTTGCCTACTGAAGAAGATTTCTTAGTTGATATGGCCGAATTTGTGACAAGGGATGTTGAAGAAAATGTCACGTATGGTGTACACTTGATGGATAGTGGCTTATATGATGTGAGTGTGTTAAATCTCACTGAAATAAGTCAAGACCAAAATGCCATGCAAGCTAGTCAACATACGGAGGAAATTCAATCTATTAATGCAGAAAGTGCCCATGGTGACACTCACGTGTTACTTACTCCGGAAAGGGAAGGAAATATAGTGGAAAATCAAGCTCAATCTCACATGCTTGAAGCCGATTTTGCTCAAGAAGGAGCAAGGTGTTTTCCCTCATCCCGAGAAGAGCAAGAACTTGATGGCACACCTACAAATGAGAAGTTAGAAAATCTGGAGAAAGTTGTCTTAAGCCTTGTTGACCGAATGGAGAACATGTTTCAAGGGATCTACACTCATGTGGATCAAGTTGTCAATATTCAAGGTGGAAAATTCGAAGCATCTTTTGATGAAAATCGGAGAAGTCAACAACATTTGATTGATACCCACCAAGCACTTGAAAGACAAGTTGGAAGTTTGAATAACAATGTCAAAGGGCAACTCAATGAGTTCTATATTCAACTTTCACAAATCCTCAAGAATTCTGGAAAGGCAAATGAAGCAATTGTCGTGAACCAAAGCCAAGGTATTCTTAATGTTGTTCATCAACATGAAAAGCAGATTAGTGATGTCCACACGGATCTCATCTCAGTTAACACCAAAGTGGGCTGCCTTCGGGGATCATATGAGAATATTTCCGAATCCATTTCATCTCTTCGTGAATCGGTTCATACACTTCTTGATTACGCCAAAAAGGGGGAAGAGAGATTCAGTCATTTGGAGAGCATGATTGAGATGATGATGACTGCCATGGCTAGCAGAAATGTTGGCACAAGCAGTAGTAGAGGTGGAGGAGGCAGATCTGCTGGAAGAAATGCACCAAGAAAAGGAGGATTGGAGTATTGGTTCGGTGGTGGTGAAGCTGGCAGTCCAGGAGGATCAAGCAGTGCAAATACCACTAACCGTTCTTTTCGTGATATTGTGTGTGCAGGGGGAAACATTGAGCAAATAAATTGGTACAACCGTGCAGCTCTTTATTTGGAATCCACACCGAGAGATGGTAGAGTTGAAATGCCAAAGTTGGTGACTTTGAATGATCTACCAAAAGGAATGAAGAAAAGTGGTCCTAGTGATCAAAACATGTGGGTTTCAAGTGAAAATTTCAGAAGAATTCAAAGCTATGCTAGAGCCTTGATGATTATGGTTCTAAGGGACTACATCAAAGTCAATGATGCCGAGCTACAAGATGGAAAATGCCTAGAAGAGTGCATCATATGGTATGAGGAAGGTATACTGCCCGGGAGCAACATCACTGAAGCTTTCAACTACTATTCAGTTGGACAGGTATGTAACAACTTTGCCATTAGTGACAATTTCGTTGATGTTCAGAACCATATTAACAATGTGCTCAAGGAAAGAGAAACAAAGTGATTAGATGATTTGTATGATTGGTACAATTTTTTTTGTGGTCCACGGGTACATGAACCCATGAATATTTTGGAACAATTTGAAATGATTCGAATTATCTGTTTATGATGCTATTAAGATGTTTCTTAATTTTATTATTTGTCTTGAAAGGTTATATTTTTAGCTTAGAGTGTATCAAATCGCATGAATTGGAAAAATACAAAAATTCATTATCATTAAAATTCCAAAAATGCGAAATAGGAATATAGTGGCTAAAAATACCTTTCCTAGAGTCAAAATCATTTGTTAAACTCATCTTGGCTATGTCAATGAAAATAAAATCTTTTGAAAAATAATTGTTTTTAAAAGACAAGCCAAATGACTGAGTATAGGTTTTGGCGTCATCAAAAAGGGGGAAAATTGATAGGAATATTTTTGTAAGTTTTGATGAGCCAAATGTATCTTTAGATCCCCTTGGTCTTTAGTACAAGCATCATAAATCAGAATATTGAAATCAGAAGGAATCTACCATAGGAAGAACAAAATTAATTTGAGAAATTAATTTTGGTCCTACGAGCATTCATCCGTGAAAGAAGCATAAAGCAATGGCGTTGCAAGGAATGACTGGATGAGCCTAACGGCGAAATAGTAGAGGTCCTTACTCTAAACGATCACACCCGAGATCGATTCCCCCCAAGGACCTATATTTTTAATAAGGCAGATTTTTGAAGGAGCACAATGTATGCTAAAAGAGCACAATGTATGTTAAAGAAGCACAATGCAGCTAAGGAGCACGATGCTCACCAAAGGAGCACAATGTGACCAAATCTGAAAGGAGCACAATGTGTCCGAAGGAGCACGATGCTCACCAAAGGAGCACAATGTGACCAAATCTGAAAAGAGCAAAATGCAGCTAAGGAGCACAATGTGTCCGAAGGAGCACCTCGGACACAATGTGTCCGAACGAGCACGATGCTCACCAAAGGAGCACAAAGAGCACAATGCAGCTAAGGAGCACAATGTGTCCGAAGGAGCACGATGCTCACCAAAGGAGCACAATGTGACCAAATCTGAAAAGAGCAAAATGCAGCTAAGGAGCACAATGTGTCCGAAGGAGCACCTCGGACACAATGTGTCCGAACGAGCACGATGCTCACCAAAGGAGCACAATGTGACCAAATCTGAAAAGAGCACAATGTGTCCGAAGGAGCACAATGTGTCCGAAGGAGCACAATGTGTCCGAAGGAGCACAATGCTGTCTAAAAAGCACAATGTTGTCAGAAGAGCACAATGCATCAAAAGAAGCACAATGTTCAAAGTCAAGGAGCACGATGTTCAAGTCAAAGGAGCACAATGTGGCAAAAGAGCAAGATGATCAGAAATTGGATAAATTCGAAGGAATTTACTCCAAGTCCACCCACATGCCACAAGACTCCAAAATTGCCTGAAAGACATTTGATCAGAACGGAAAATTATTTATGAAGGCTTGAATATAAAAACTTATCCTAGAAATAAATTCTATCAGATGAATTTATTTCAAAGATTCGTTGGATATTCAAATTGACAATTAAAGTAATATTTTTAAAAACAACTAGAAAATCAAAGTTGTGCTAAAAATAATTACTTTGTCAGACAAGTTGACAAATCAAATCAAAATTGAAGATCTACTACTGTCAACAATATCAGGCTATGAAGATTCAAAATTCAAATATCAAATTATCCCACTCCAACGGATATATTTGATTGACTATAAAAAGTCATGAAGACTTGAAGACAAAGGGAGTGCAGAGAGCTTGAGAAGAACAGAGAAAAACGAGATAGAATACAAGTGCAAAATTCAAAAGTGCTAGTGCTCAAAATATTCAAAGAGACTTAGTCTGAATAGTCTCAAAATCTAGTTGGAGAGAGAAATACAAATCCTTGTATTTGTAAATTGTAGAAAGAGTATAGCTGTGTGCAAAACACTCGTAGTTGCTAAGTGTAGCTGTGTGCAAGACACTTAGTTGGCGTTGAGTATAGCTGTGTGCGAAATACTCGGAGTTGAGTGTAGCTGTGTGCGAGACACTCGGAGTAGGGTGTAGCTGTGTGCAAGACATCCGGAGGAAGTGCCTGTGTAGCACTTGTTCACTATTGTAACTGTGTGTGGAAAATAGTGAATTTCTCCTAGACGTGAAAGGAGAAAAGTGGACTAGGAAGATTACGCCACTTCCGAACCACTATAAATTGCCTCTCTCATTTACATACCGCACTTACTTTATTTGCTATATCTATCTATCTCATCCGACTAACCCGTTTACTATTCACAGTTAATCTTAATCATCCGGGTTTAGTGTGTTCTCACGTATGCATGTGACTCAAACTTCTCGAGCTTAAATAGTGATTTATTCTAAGCAAGTTTGACGTGTTGCATGTAACATTCGTCACACGTTCGACGTGATACGATATTTATTTACAATCTTGAATATTGTCATTATATATTGAGTGAACCATCTCCTCTACATATTCAAGATATCTCTGTCACTTTACATATCATTTGTACCTAACTTATCTCATACATGCACACTTAATTTACTAGTTGGGCATAACTCTTTACTATTATTCCGCTGTGCAGTACAAACTTGCTCTATTTACTTGTTACTTAGAGTTGAAGTTACCAAAGAGTTATTTAATTTGAAAAAGCTTGAAAGTCTATTCACCCCCCCCCCCCCTCTAGACTTTCACCACCCTATCGGGACCAACAATGGCCATGTACTTCTTACTTCCCCTCGACTCCCGCATTGTATGGAGGACTTCTTGATAGATGATCACATTATCAGATATATGTCTCCCGGAACGAAAGAGCTTTGAAACGGCCCTACCATTCGAGGAAGGATACTCTTTAACCTGTTGGTGATGGTTTTGGTAAGGATATTATAACTCACGTTACAAAGACTTATAGGTCGGAACTGCTTGATGGTATCTGGAATCTGCACTTTAGGAATGAGGGCAAAGAGAGTGTCGTTAATGCCGTCTGGTATCCGCCCTGTCCTAAAAGCCTCATTAACCATCTCCTAAATGCTGTCCCCAGTCACTTCCCACGTGTGTTGGTAGAACCATGCGGGAAGACCATCTGGACCTGGGGCTTTAGAAGGCTTCATGTCACAAACAGCCCCGTAGACTTCATCTTTAGTCACTTGCCGGTTGAAGAGAGTCCAATCGATACGTCTAAGCCGTGGAAAACGTGCTTCTAGAATCTGGGCGTCGGTCACCTCCCTGCATTCAGTAAACAAGTTAATATAAAATTTTTGAATGTGGTCCCTGAGTTTGGCGTCATCGGTGATCCAAGCGCCATTATTATCCAGAAGCCTGGCTACCCTGTTACGGGCTCTTCGAACAGTAGCAGCAGCATGATAGTATGCCGTGTTCCTGTCTCCCGACGTGATCCAATCCTCTCTGGACTGCTGGAACCACAGCAGTTCCTCCTGATACAGGATCTCTTCCAGCTCTAGGCGCAGCTTCTGCTCCAATTTAAATAGGCCTCTATGCATGTTCTCGGCCAGGCCAGGAATTTTGGATGCCGCTTAAGCGTGACCTGATGACCTTCTTTCGTTTGTGTACGTTCCCGAAAACCTCCCTGTTCCATGTGGATAGACCTGCTGCTACCTGCTGCACATTTGCCAAGAGGTTCTGGTCCGCACACCATAGGCGTTGGACCGTTTTAGATAAATCGTCGTGGGCGAGCCAAGCAGCCTGAAACATAAAATGATTGCTATGAGTATGTTTTTTGCCCCCGAGTATTCGTACCAAGAGTGGTGCATGATCAGAGGCAATTCGGGGCAAGTGCTCGACAGTCGCTTCCGGGAACCGGATGCGCCATTCCAGGTTACAGAGTGCCCTATCGAGGCGGGCCCATTTAATAGCATCAGTTGACCCATCTTTCACCCACGTAAGCTTAGGCCCCGAGAAACCAAGGTCAATTAGTCCTTCGTCTTGAATCCATGTGACGAAGTCCGAACTTCGTTGGGCAGAATACGAGCTATAGTTACTTGTTTCTGCCTTTGAGGTGACAGAGTTGAAATCGGCAGCCACAAGCCACGGGCCATTTTGCCCCCGCTTTGACTGGGAAAGCTCTCTCCAAAGCCAACGTCTGAGGTGGTGGGTCGGACTCCCATAGACTGGCGCAAACACCCAAAGAGAGTGGCCAAATTGAGTAACCTACAACAACATGAACTGTGGGTTAGTATACAGAATTGAAACGTGTACCAGGTCCTTCTAGAAGACCCAGATACCTCTACTGAAACCCACAGCTTCCACACGAACCCAGTCTGAAAACCCAAGTTTCGAGCAAATCGTGTTAGCCTGGTGGCCTGACACCTTAGGCTCAAAGATGCCCATAACATTGGGCTTATAAACCTGTAGAAGGTTTTTGAGAACGCGGTGGAATGGCTTTCCACTCGCCCCTTGGCAGTTCCATAGAAACAGATCCATAAAAACAAAAAGGAAAAGGGAAAAAACAAAAAACCAGACATAAAGCCAAAGAAACAAACGGCAAACACAAAAAAAAAAAAAAAAAAAAACCAAATACTCATTAGGCGGCTAGCGCCCCCGCGTCCTCCTCGTGTGCTGGCATCCCGTCAAGCTCCATGACCACGTCACCTTCGGCATCCACGTCTTTTGGTGGGTCGGTATGGTGTTCCTTTGTGGGTTGCCAGACAGGCGATGGTACATCTCCTGCTTCCTCCCCACTGAACACTCTTGATGCCTGAATCACTAGCCCACCTTGTTGACCGCGTATCACCATGTGTTCGTCCTCCTCTGCCGCACGCCTAGATCCCATTCCCCTGCCTCGCCGTGCTCGCGTGGAAGGCTCCCCGCATTTATTCTGCGTTTTGTGCGCTACGGATGGGTCATTCGCGATTTGCTTCTCACTTGCGATCACATTTGGTCTTCTCACTCTTCCTTCCACTGCTGCCCCAGCCTGGACATTCACAGCTTGCCCTGGCAGAGTCTCAATTTGCGCAGCACGAACCTCCGCCGCATCTTCTTCATTGTCAGCCTCCTCAACCGCCAGAAGCGAGAATCTGGATACCTAAACTCTGCCAACTTCCGCTGACTTGCGCGCCTGGCCTTTCTCTTCCACCACGCGGTGTGTCCGGTCTGAACGTATCGACGCCGTTCGTGGTCTCCGGCCGGGTGCGATCATCCATTCACCGAATGGTTCGGCCCCCACCTGCACTCCCCGCCTATCTGCGCCAACCTGAGCACCTGTTCTGGCCTGCCTCTCTGACCCATGTTGGTGATCATCTGTAGAATCCGACGCTGCTCTAGACTTCTTGGGGCAGGCATCCGGTGCATGCCCATATATCCCGCATGCAAAGCAGACCAAGTGGATACCTTCATATGCAACAGACCTGACGCGCCCTTTATATTTAAACTTAGAAATCAATGGCTTCGTGATGTCCACCTCGATGCAGATCTGATCAAACATTCCCCGGGAGAAACTACTCGTGGCCTGATCAACGCGCAATGTCCTCCCCACTCTGTTTCCCAGTTTCCTTAAGAAAATAAGGCTGTAGTATTTTGCCGGCAGGCATGGTATCCGAACCCACACCACCACCTTCTCCGTAACGTCCGAAAAGGGATCGAAGTCAGGGACCCAAGGCTTGACGATCAAATAATGATCTAATATCATCCACGAGCCTTCGTACATTGCGAAAGCTATGTCATCTACCGATCCAAAGCGCTCAATGTAGTAATCGTTATCAATTGCAACCAGATCCAGACTCCCTTTAGGCCTCCACATGGCTGTGATTCGCCAAAGCAAATAAGCATATCCGACTGATCTGCCTAACACCTTGATGATGATCGCGTTTCTCCAGGGTGCCCTGATTTGTTCCACTTCTTGCTTCGTGAGTCGGATAGTTGGACACAACGGGTCATCGTCCTCTTCATCAGACTCCACTTCGACAGCATCCTCACCTGCCTCTGCTGTGTCCTGCGTGTCCTGGGAATGGTGGCCGGTAACACTTTGAGCGTACGTCCGTTGGGGTGTCTCCAGTACCTGCGAAAGAGGGGGAATCAATATGGGCGTTATGGAATTTGCCTGAGATACCTGCATGCATGCCGATGTGTTAGCCTCCACCATCTCCGCCGTAGGCGTCTCCTTGACGATGTCGATATCAACCTGATCCATCTCAGTCGTGTCTACAGAATGGGTGGCCATCGCATCGCCGGCTCGTTTGTGTTTCTTCGTACTCCGTTCAAGAAGATCGCGATCTTCCTCCGATTGTTGTCCAGAGAGCGTTTCGTCTGTCATCGTTAATCAACTGATTTGACTGATAGATTATTTGTATGGTATAACTCTTTAATATGCACACACATATATATAAATATTTCATAAAGCCCTTTACTTTTTTATTTCAATGTTTATTTTCAATGAGAAATAAAAAAAATAAAATATATCTATCATATTAATGTAATTATTATTGTATAAAAATTAAAAAAAAAAAAATCAATATGCGACAAGAATGTCTTCGCATTTATTTATTTATTGGTAAAAAAATCATTATAATAAGAGGTATGGTAAATGTGCGTGTGTATTGGCATTCACTCACACAAATTAGTTTTATTTATTACAATGTCATTTCCCTTTGTGATTATAGACTTTAATTTCAAAAAAAAAAATAAAAAATCTTTGATTAAAAAAACGTTCCCTTTAATCTACAATATCCAAAATATGCTAAAATGTATATGGTGAAATATATTGTAAACTGGGGATATTTTAAATATTTTCAATTGAAAGTGAGATGTTTTTAAAGTTGAAGACTAGAAAAAAAAAAAAACAAAAAAACAAAAAACAAAAAAAAAATAAAAATAAAAAAACAAAAAACAAAAAACAAAAAAAAAAAACAAAAAACTATAAGTAAAATATCACTCGATAGATTAAAAGTAAATTAAATATTATTAGTACCTATTAGTTATTTTCTTTTTTTTTTTTTTGAATGCTACTAGCTCTATTACATTGTAGTATCTGTTCATATACTTTCTCAACCTACTGAAACACAAAGAGCCAATAACACCTCCATACTGAGGCTCGAACTCATAACCTTCCAAATGGAAGTCCAACCCGGATACCATTAGACCACATAGTCCTGGTACCTATTAGTTATTTAAATATTTTGAATTCATAATATCAATATGTGGTGGAATTGACCCTCACATATCTTAATAACCTGAATCTAATCTAAGTAATTTAAATGTTAGATTACATAATCCGTTAAAGTTGTATATAGGAAATACAATTGATTATTTTTATTAATTGTTGATAAATAATTAAGCTAGGTAACACAAACAATCAATTGATAAAGCCATACCGGCGGCAAGTACAATTTCTTAATTATATAAATTAAAGTTTTTATTGTAAAGTTTTTTTTCTTTGTTTTAAATGTAAAAACTAGTATTTGACCCGTGCGCTGCACGGTATGTAAATTAAAAAGTATTTATTGTGTGTATGTTATATTACAAATTGTGAGAACTAATGCGGTTAAAATTTATAACATATAAATGAAATATGTTTGGGAATTCAACAAAAATAATATGAAAGTGGTATATTACAAATAGTTGCAAGGTCACGGAACTAATAAAAGAGGACTTTAGAAAATTACAGATTATTGAAAACCTCATGATATACAACATTAGTGGTTGATGAAGTAGTTGAAGTTGGGTCTTTGACTATCAATATTTTGAGACCGTCTGGATTGTTAACCCGAGATGCAGCAACGTACAATTGGCCGTGTACAAAAACCGGTTTCTTTAGTATTAAACCAACATGAGTCAACGTTTGTCCTTGACTTTTGTTAATGGTCATTGCATATGAAATCATAATTGGGAATTGCCTTCGTTGAAATTTGAACAGCAATCTTGGATCAGAGGGTGACATTGACATTCGGGTGATCAACACTTTTGTACCTTTGTTAGGTCCAGTCAGAATCTCGCCTTCAATAACATGGTCTGCTAACTTTGTGATTATCAGCCGAGTCCCATTGCACAAACCAAGAGAATGGTCAATGTTTCTCATTAACATTACCGGGGATCCTATTTTCAAAGTCAATGCATGATTTGGTAGACCTGAAACCCTAATGCTGTTTAAAAATTCCGGTGTGTGTACATCTCCAAATATACCGTTGTCGCCATCGGCTTTGCATACTGCGTCTGAACTAAAGTACGATCTGCTTTCGGCATTATGCAACTCAGTCATATATTCATTGACTGCGTTGACCACATCGAGCGTTGGTGCTAATATAGCACGACCTATTAGATGCTCGGGGTCAGTGTTTCCATTTGCAAACCTAGGAAATGTACTATGCACAATTGTTTTAATATCATCCGCTCCAGCTGACAGTAACATGTGTTTTGGAATTTCAACCTCTACGAAACCATCATTCCGCCCACCCAGCTTTCCATCACCGACATTAGCAATCCAATCGGCAAATTCTTGTAAGGCCTGCCGATTTCCACCATTGGGTACCGAACATAGTCTAAGGTTTTGAGTCAACCTTAAAACTTTGCAACTATCCCATAGGTATGATGAATTTATGGCTGAAGAAACAATATCTTGCCGTGTACCTTTTGGGACTACCGGGAGGATTTGACAGAAATCTCCACCCAAAACAACTGTTTTACCACCAAACGTCTTCATTTCACTACACGGGTCTACAAAACGCAACAAATCCCTCATAGTTCGATCTAATGCTTCAAAACAATGTTTGTGCATCATGGGAGCTTCATCCCATATTATCAAACTCGTCTTTATCAACAATTCAGCCAGCTCGCTACCTTGCTTAATGTTACAGGTTGAGTCTTCATTTATTGCAATAGGTATTGCAAATCTCGAGTGAGCAGTACGACCACCTGGTAACAATAGAGAAGCTATGCCGCTTGATGCCACATTTAAAACAATCTTACCTTTGGATCGGATTGCAGCTGACAACGCTCTCCACAAAAAAGTCTTTCCTGTTCCACCGTAACCATAAACAAAAAATAATCCACCTTTACCTTCTTCAATGTCTTGTATAACCGTATCATAGATGAGACTCTGTTCTTCAGTTAGCTTTGCACACAACACTTCAGCATCTTCTTTCAACTGCTCACGATTGTAAGCTAACTCTTCAAATATCAACCTATTCTGAAGCAACCTTGAATTATCTGTACTTGGTATTGGCATCGGAGGATATTCTTTTAAAGATTTATTTTGATGTCCCAATAGGTTTTCCAATTCGATCAAGGCAAAGTTCTTTTTCTCTTCCTCTGTTAAGACCAAATCTGTTACGATGCAAACAGTCAGATAATTATCCTTATAACTTACCCGAAAATGTTTGTAAAACAAAAAGTACATTACCTGGTTGTTTTAATATTCTTCTTTGATAGTGTTGAGCATCTTCAGACAAATGTTGCCACACCTGATTCCAAACATTTTCGGGTCTAATGATTGATGAGGATGTTAGTAAGACAACAAATAGCTTCCTTAATGAATATGCAGATGACCAGTAGCTTGCTTCATTTATAGCATCAATGTATTCTTTATCATCGTCTAACAATCCATGAGCATAACATGCATCTCTAAAGGTCAAGTACTCAAAACCATTAACTGTCCTAATATCTTGGAAGCATTTTGGACCACGGACTATGTTCAATAGACACCTTAAATAATAAATTTCTCCTGATGCTGGTGGGACATAGAATATCCGACCAATTGAGAAACCCTTCTTTCTTGGATGCCATTCACGAATGTCCTTTTTCCACACAAATTTCTTAGGCATCTCAATGTAAGTTAATAAGCTCGCTTCTTTAAACTTCTGGTTGGCTACAAACCATGCGTTAAACATACTTTGCCCAACGGTTTCTCTATTCAGGACATGATCGATAGTATCATCGTCTTGGAACGCAACAGATTGGCAGTCAGGCAAGTGAAAGCTTAGTCGCTCAACGGGTGGAGTCCTGTACTGAACTTCAAAACTAAACAACCGCCATGCGGCCTCGCATGCAGAGATGTACCGGCAATCATAGTACATGTCTATTTCATCGACCATCTCATTACCAGCTTCATCCATTGTAGTCTTATAAAACTCAGCCGTTACACGGTCGTTACCCTTGTTGACATACTTGAATAAGTACTTGATTGACCTAGATTGGTTACACCACTCTACATTGATGTGTGCTTTGTATTTCAAGAGCAAGTACCGATTATGTGGAACAACATACCTATTGTCCAACTCTATTCCATTTTTTTTAATTGTCCTCTTATCATCCCTTCTTCGATACAACGGGTATCCATCCTGGTCAAAATGGGATGCATCAATAAATCTCTTTGGAAAATGCTTCGAGCACTTGCCATTTACCATGCACGGTGAATTACTCCTGGCAACACCACATGGGCCGTGCAACATGAATTCTTTGACCGCTTTGTAATACTCAATGTCTATCAACTTGTCTGGGATCTCGGTCGAAATTATCGTGTCCATAAAAGCAGGATTGGCAAAGCAACTCGTCCCTTGTAGGAACAATAATATGTGAGCATGTGGAAGACCCCGTTTCTGAAACTCAATTGTGTATATTACTGTTGCAAAAACATTTACATGATGTTAGTTCTAGAATTCGTATGATTAAGTAGTGTATTAGAAAATGATTTTATAAGGAAATGCGGTGCGCACCTGCCCTTACAGGACCAAACAGTTTCCCATTTTTTATTTCTTTTATTAAGCAATCTAGCTTCATTTTGAAAACTCGGCAAACAATGTCCGGACGATCTTCAGCTTTCAAATTTCTTTTCTCCAAAAAGCGTTGAACCTCCGGCCATTTAGGATTACATGTAAAAGTAATAAACAGGTTTGGATAACCTATAAATCTGCAAATTGCCATGGCGTCTTGGTAGTTCTGTATCATGTATCTTGCTCCTCCCGTGAAACTTGAAGGTAATATTATCCTTTTACCTTGAGAGCTAGGTTGCACTTCACCTCTTGTTAACGCATCAGAAAGACCTTTATACGCCTCACATCTTAAAGCTTTTTGATTTGACTTAATGTATAGCAACCTCGAAGATTCAACCATAGTATACGCATCAACCAAGAATTGTTGGAATAACCTTTTAGCGTACAATATAGTTGAGATCTCATTTGATCTTTCGTGAATACGGAACGCGAAGTACTCTCTTTGTGAAGCACTCTTTCTTGCAAAATTTTGTTTATTACTATGTGTGGCAAAATGTATATCTTCCCTGAAACCATCCTCCCCATATGGAAATAAAATTGGGTATTGCAATGGTAGATACGCTGGGTTTAGTTCACTAATTCGTTTAAGCATTCCAGATCTAGACTCGACCACGATATCACGTTCACACATGCAAGGGTCTAGATCTCCAACAATGAGAGCAGCAACCTCTGAAGCAGTTGGTAGTGCATACGTTCTAGCATCTTTAGATCTCTTCCCGATTAATCTCATTCTAATTTCACTTGTAGGATTAGATTGCATAAATGACTTGGCCATTCGGAATGACTTAACCAAAACATTGTGATCATCTAGGTCTTGCTTAATGTCATGAACGACATCAAGATGCACGGCAGAACCATTACTTTCGCTCCTAAGAGATAAAAATATATAATATAAGCTTTCCAGTATTTTAAAATGACGGGAACAAAATAGTTGAGTAGCCCCGAATATTATTATACCTGAAAGAGTTGGAGCGATTTTGTATCTCATTCTCTGTATCGTGAATGTATAATTGTGCAAATTTAGGTTGAGTACCGAGTGCCGGCAGTAGACTTCCAATGCAGTGGAAATTTTGACCATTTATACGGAATATGGGAGGCGATGTTCCATTGTTAATAGTTCTATCAATCTTCCCACCCATTGACGTAAAGCAAAACATATTGTTATATGACCTTATATTCTTCAAAAAACATTTGTTTTTATCACTTGATGTAAAGAATAGATCATACAACTTTTGAGGAGGCCTTGTCATCAATGGCAACTTTATCTTACCATTCACACAACATGCGGTGTATTTAGGGCTGTCACATGATTTTGAATTGCTTGACCGTTCATTGTACCAAAAAAATGCATTACAATGCTCGCAAACGTACTTGGGATCACCACTATCAAAATAATAGTCTATAAAAAAAATTGATATTAGTTCATATGTAACAAAATAATGTAGTTCATTGTAGTAAAAAGATAGTACGTATTCGTTGGACAACATTTAAAATGAACTCACCATTTTTTGTTGGTACATTTTCATGCAAATGGTCCACAACTCCCTGGAAATCTGATATCAAATTTCGACAATGCTTGATGGGTTCAGTAGCTGACTCTACGACGACTATTTGCATGTTGTTGTCATTTGTAATACAACAATTACTTTCAAGTCCTACAGAAACGATAATATATTACATTCAATCTAATATTGACTTGGCAATAAGAAACGCCTTCTGGTAATATATTGATACCTAGTTGCGAATCTGGTGATCGATTTAGGTCGAAGCACCGATCCCGACAGTTGGATGTAGTTGGTATGGAGCGGTCCCCAATAACTGTTTCGCCGTTTGCTTTAATTAAACAGAAATTGTAAAATGACCTGTTAGACTATTTAGTATTCCATTCGGCTACACGATAAATCATAATAATATTATTACAATATGCTGTTTGAGATTATTACTATTTGTTATGTTGCTAAACGGAATTCTACTACCGCAAACTTGCGTTGACGTAGTCTGTATTGGCGTTCTCCCCGGAGAAGAACCTGTGAATTAGGGAAAAAAACCTTTAAATGAATAATCTATAACCCAGGTGATTATAGATTATTTACTCAATTTCATCTTTATTACCTTGCGAGAGTGGTGATCTATTTAGGTCAAACGAATGATTATGGTGCTTGGTTAGCGGTGATTTATCAAGGCCCCCGGTAGCTCGAGTTACATTTACTTTAATTAGTCAACAGGCGTAAAAAACACACGTTAGAATAATAATTGTCCAATTTGATTGTTATATCATTTATTTACTAAAAATTTGGTAATATTGGTCTAGCTAATTACTATTTGATATGTTGCTTAATGCCATTCTGCTACCAAAATCTTGGATTGGGGTAGTCCATATTGACGTTCGAACCGCATTGTCACCTGTCAATTGCAATGACGACTAATATTAACAACGATTCATTAACGTAGTGAACTGTTCCAAATGAAAACACTTACCATTTGTAAGAATACTTAAAGGCGTACTTAGTGAACTTTGGAAAACACCAATTAGCGGTGTACCCATTCTTGTATTCTTGTTAGATTGAAGGAACGGCATGTACACTCCACCATCGACATTGATATCTTCATTATCTGTTAGAAATATACAATGTTATCAATACAGATGTATTATTTGGTGGACCTATTTTGGTTACTCATACCGAGATGTACTTTAATTAATCAATCAGAGTAATACATCTATCTGCATTAATAATAATTAATAAAAAATAGGATACTAATTAATAATAATTAAAATTAATAAACAATTGAGTACATGAAGTTGTGATACATAAACAATTAAACTTAGTGTTTACATAATAATAATAATAATAATAATAATAATAATAATAATAATAATAATAATAATAATAATAATAATATTTATGCGGACTGCGATTACGTGATTGTTATTATGACTAAATAATAATCAAATTTATGCTTAGGACAATTAAACAATCAAATGAATACATAATATCACTACCATACTAATAATACATGTATTTGTTTTATAATAATACATTTCAGTGTTATAATAACCAAATTGATATAGCAATAATAATATTTTACTAATATAATAATAATAAACAAAATAATCCTAATAATAGTATAATAATAATAATAATAATAATAATAATAATAATAATAATAATAATAATAATAATAAAAAGGAGAAATGCGGTGATGTCTACAGCTGGCCTCCTTGGGTGATGTTCACCGTTGTCCTTCCCTTCCAGATACACCTACCAGGCTCTTTCCTAAGCTCAACACACTCATCCCATTGTGGGTTCTCTCACAAAAATGGAGTTCATTACTCCGTTTAGGGTTCGATTTGGCCATCTCGACCCCTCTATACTATGGATTCGCGATGAAGATGATCTTACTGTGAAGTATAGGTTGACGCATACGACTCAACAATACTCAATCTGAGTGTTAAGACCATAGTCAAAACCCCGATTCGGAGTTATCAACGGTGTTTCGTGCTATATATGAGCACTATACAGAGCCGGCTGTCATGGGTTTAGGTAGATCGAAGCTTGGTGGTAGCAGATGTGTCGATTGCTCAACGATGGACCAAGGCAGAAATGGGTGTTCTCGTACACCATTTCTATAATTTATA
Source organism: Ipomoea nil (assembly GCF_001879475.1). Taxonomy (NCBI): domain Eukaryota; kingdom Viridiplantae; phylum Streptophyta; class Magnoliopsida; order Solanales; family Convolvulaceae; genus Ipomoea; species Ipomoea nil. The sequence goes on along the minus strand of NW_017618262.1, from coordinate 5,313,088 downwards.
AGAAGTTGGGTAAGGATTTCTAACCCTATCTCTTCTACATTTTTAGATCTAAGTAGTTTGTATATATATCTATCTAAAACGGCAGCTTCTAGACCTAATTTTTAGAAATCTTCTTCGTGTATTGTGAAATTTGTCTAGAAATCTTCTTCATATATATCACAACACATATATACTGGAATTTATATAGTTTATAGCGTTTGAGATAGTATTTTCAAATCGAAGAACATATGCATAGGGTTTATATGCTTTTAGATAGTATTTAGGGCTATAATCTAATAGAGATTAATATAATTAAGGATAAGAGTATATAGTATTACCTGGGTTGTTGCTGTTCTGCTTCCGCTTTGCACCAGTCGTGGTTGAAGTTGTAATTTTCTTCATGTGTTCGTCTGGGAATGTATTTTCTGCAGTTCTAATTAGCAGTTTTGTTTAGGTGTTGATGCAGAGAGAAGAAGAATATGTCTATGTTGATTGTTATATAGTAGAACAGACTTCACAACCAAGATTGGTAGCACAACATTGGAAACTGGCCAATATAAATCAAGTTGGAATACTAAAAGTTTTAGTTGTGCTACTTAATGCATAGTGATATGAATATACGTGCTAGTACAATTATTACTATTTCCTCCTAATAATTTTATTGATTATTCATTAGTACAATTATTCTGAAATATAATAAGATGCTGATTAAGCTACTATGTTGTTTTTCAGGTAGCTTGCATATAAAAAGAGATGTGTTTGTGAACATGTGGTGACATGTTTTCACTAACTAATTACCAATGTTATCCAGTTTAGTACTTACAGTTGCTTATGAAGCCTCAAAGATAAGTTTTAAGCCTATACAATAGTTTAAAATCTACTTTCATATATTTGTTTTTTACAAATAATATTATTACATTGTTTCTAACAAATCCCTAGTTTATTCTCCCTTGATACAGGTAATTATCTTGTGGAATCTGTATCACCAAATAGAAAGTTCATCTTAAAGTTGTTTAGCATCAATTACAAATTTGGTGTCAACACATGGTAAATGCAAAATCTCTATATATAATACAATGATCATGTACTTTCTAATACCGTGATTATAGTTTACGCCATTTGAATGACAATGGTATCTTAATTTAATTATTGTGGACAAAAATGCAGGCAAGCTACTACATAATCTATGATGGTTCAAAGGATTTTGAACATGTCTGTGGACTCTAGGGGACCTTATAATGCACGTTGTCAAACTCAGTTGTACTTTCATTATAAAAGATAAGTTTTAATTCCATAATTAGCTATCACTATACTTAAGTAAATGTGTGTTCCCTACTCATGTACTCAATGTAATATATCTGAGCTATATTTTGATATGCATTATAGTATGCTTTCTGAACTCACCTGAAATCAAATTGTCTCTTTACTTTATTAGAGTATTTTTATTTTAAGGTTTATAAGTTCAAGTTTACTGAAAATATTAATCAGATCTGATTGGATTTTTTTTTATTTGGTTATGTTAGGCTTATTGAAATACCTCTAGGATGAAGTTATATTACATTTTTATTGAAATACCTCTAGGATTTTTTTTTTTTTTTGTTACCTTATATTAAGTACAATGTTAAATGCTGTTTACATGTATTCAGTGTGCTCAAAATTGGATACCAACATGCTTTGCTTTTGGTGATCACAAAAATAAAGAAGGGAGTGACAGCAACAAATATACATGGTGAGATATATCTTTTACTAACTAATTTAGTTTTATACTCTTTGTATAAATAGTTTAGTAATCAGTGTATAGTTATTAATAGCATGTAATCTAAATAGAAGTGATGGATAAGTGCCTTAAGGATTAGATTAAAAAAAAAAGAATTCATATTTACAATCTTTACATTGTTAGGAATAGAACATGGAAAATTATAATTAATCACTAAGCTTTATCTTACATTGATCTGCCCACTAACGTTTTACATTAACAAATTACAATTGAAGTTATATACGTATGCTAATATATACCATATACATTGTCTTTTTCCATCGCGGGATGTTAATACTCTTTTGCTTTATGTGGAATCACCGTCTTCTTTAGTACCTGCAAACAAAAAAAAAAAAAAAAAAGAAAAAAAAAAAACAATTGCAGAAAGGATAAAAAATTATCCTTACTAATAACATAAGATAATTTTTGCAAACTGCAACCAATTAAAAAAAGAGATAGTCTAAAAGTGTTGTCAAACTGTCTAAGGACCATCACAAGTATGTCCTTACAAAACCATTCAAAAAAAAATAAAATTGTTCAGTAGAGCACATCCCGGACATTCTACTCATTACACAATCATTATTTCTCAATTTTGACCACAGTTTCCTTGCTTTTTTTAGAACTTTGTGTGCTGGAAAACTCATCAATCAGGGATCTCTTGACAGTGCCATTCTCAATGGTGTTCTCTGCATTCAGCCTCTGTGCAACAACTTGTAGAGGACTTTCGGCTTCATTTGCTTGGTCATTTTCCTACAAAATAGAGATTTGAAACTGTAAGTACTAAATAATTTGCATTTTTAAAGTAATTAGTATAATAGTATAATACAATACTCTGTAGCCCCAAATATACCTCTAGATCCCATAGATCCTCTTCTGTAAGCTCCAACTCCAATTTCGAACTGAGGTCCCGGTCCCTAACTCCAATTAGCTCTGGTGCATGCTTTTCTACAACCTTTTCATCAGTGATGATCCTCATAACAGGGAAGGCATTAAGGTAGTTTTGGAACTGTTCTTTGCGAACAGCAATTCGAAAGAGTAGATTCAATCCAATTAGAGACTCAAGCTCCTTAGGTAGCCCCTTTCGGCCCTGCACGTAATTAATTTTAATTTTTAAAAGTTTGTGTACATAGGAAATTTAAACAATTGGTAAATTAGTTAAGAATTGGAATATTAATCACCATTTAGTACCTTAGTATGGGAAGAATTCAAATCATTTGCACTAACACCAAGTAGATCAAGGCACTCCCTGTCCCATAGAAGGAAAGGAACATTCCCATCCAAGTCCACAACCCTCACTTTAACCCTGTACCTCAAGGTTTCATCCCCCCAATTCCTGTCACATGTAGAACACCACAGCCAGTTATCTTTCATTTTCAGCTTTTTGTTGCAACCCTTTGTTCTACACGAAGCATAGTACCACTCAGGATCATCAATGAACACAATCCTTGCTGCCACCCAAAAATCTCCAAACTGCACACATACATAGATAATTAGCAAGGTACATTCTAAGCCCAAATCCAATCCTGTTTATTTATATAGTATGGTTAAATACAACTAACCAAGCTTAATTTGTGTGTGCAGGTTTGGGTCAAACACAGAGTATGGTTTGCATAACCATACCTGGTCAGGTTGCCACTCACTGTCCATATGCCTCAATTAATACAGAGCATGTGTGGCAAAAACATCTCACAATGGTCAACTATAGAGTGAGTACAAACATCTTGAATAAGACTTGAAATGATCCAATGTAAACATTAAAGTGATTATTATACTGTTTGTGCAGGTTGAAGTGACATACAGAGTATGATTTGCATACTCATTCTCAGAACAATTTCAAATTGAGCTAAGCAGCCACTAACATTCTCTGTGATTTGTTACTGTATTAAGTTTGAATGAGTATTAATGGGATGCTAAGTTCTCTATTTACTCTCACTGTGCAGGTTTGAGATGACTACATAACATGGCATGCACATTATTAATCTATATATTTAAAGACTATTTATTTCCTCAATCAGCTAAGTATCCAATGGTATACTTCACAGTATTATTAAATTAACCCCCTATTATATTTGTTTCAAATCTCATGCATATTATTAAATGCAGATTACAAATCAAGCATTGGCATTGATATTTCAACAGAGAATTGCTATAGAGATAATAGCATATCTACAGCACAATGAGCTAAGCACCCACTAACAGTCTCTCTAATACTTACTATATATCGTTTTAATTTGTATTAATGGGATTCTAAGTTCTATATTGTCTCTCATTGTGCAGGTTTGAGATGCCTACATAGCATGACCTGCATAGTATTAATCTATATATTTAAAGACTATTTATTTCTCAATCAGGTAAGCATCCAATGGTATACTTAAATTCATACTCAATTTTAGTCAATTATCCAAATAGTATATTTGTTAATTCTCATAATGCATATTATGCTGATGCAGATTACAATTAAAACAGTTGGCATTGATATCTACCATGGAAATCTGAAGCACCTCCTTGTTTATGTATATTGACTAAGGTAACAACTAATAGGTTTTAAATATAGAGATTACCTCCTTGTCTTTGTATATTTCACTGATAGTACGGACTTCCATATCACCAGATAGGGAAACTGAATATGAGCTGCATTCCTTAAAACTCGATTGCGAAATAATACTGCGCATTGGAGTTTGTTCCTGACTGATACTGTGATTGTTATACAAAATTCACTAAGAATTAGGGACTAATTGAATAAGTAGTGCAAGAATAAGCATTGACTAACTGTTTTCTAAAATATAAAATTCAATAAGAATTAGAGACCAGTTGAATAAGTAGTGCAAGAATAAGCATTGACTAACCTCTTTCTAAACTCCTCAAATGGTGGAGATTCCTGATTGAACAGCAGTTGTGTTACATCATAGGAGCTACAAATCTTAACATCAACACCTTTAGAAATTATGTTAGTACCCATTAGACAAAGCATTATTGGTAAATATGGACAAATAATAATATAAGTTAGGCAGAAACTAAAATTTGTTATGTACTTACTTTTTAGACACACCCTAGCCCTACAAAATTGGATCAACACCAATAAAGGCTCTTGTGAAGTAGAATTGTAGAATGCCTCGATCTTGCTTACGTGTTCATCCCACAAAGTACACATCAATTGTATACCACTGCAAAATGTTAGATAAGAGATTAGAAGAACAGAAACTCTAAACATAGAATAGAAATAGAATGAAAATAGGGAAAAAAATATTATCCTATACCACTGCAAAATGTTAGATAAGAGATTAGAAGAACAGAAACTGTAAAAATATAATAGAAATAGAATGAAAATAGGAAAAAAATACTCAGTGTCTTCAATGGTGAAGTCAATCAGCCTAGAGTTATTCCCATTAATCAATTTCTCCTGTGGGCAGTGAATCTCAATAACTCGACCAATTACATCTACAAAATAGTGGATTAGAGTATAATAAAATAATATTAACAAAATCGATTATTCAGAAAATTAAATAGAAAGATAGCAATTGATTACCAAAGAGGTGCTTCTCATCAAGGCCTTCATTAGACTTGATCTCCCTAAATGACTTCAGACGATACATTTTCATAGGAAATTTCGCATTCTTTAAATCCTTTACCATAGTCTGATAGTTGAATTTAATCATGTACTTCTGTGGGCTGGTCTTGTATGAGTAGAAATTACTGATCACACAAAAATTCTTTATAGCGTAAACTGGACCTTCAGAAAAATAACTTAGGTACTTATCCACATATTCTTTGGGTACATGAGCATGAAGGAAGGAACCCTGTGTATATGTAAATAACATAAATAGGAGCTTTGTTTATATATCTCATACATAGCAACTGTGAAAAATAAAAAAAAAAAAAAATGTTTTTAACCCTAAACTGCACTGCATACTGTTGATGTATTTAAATATACTTACCTCTTCATCATGAAAAACTATCTCTTTTGATCTAATCTTAGATGGATCACTTCTCTCGGCTATCTGATATGCACGCACCACCCGTAGCCTAAGAGCCTGCCTGGTGTTCATTGGAGATATTTGGCTAGCAAGGATGAACATCTTGTTGTAGGGAAAAAGAAGGAGAGAGGCCGGTGTAAATTTTTTCTATGCAATAACTTAGTGTGTATATGTGCTGTATATATAAGGTCTGATGACCTTTCGTACTTTTCCCTTCGAAATTAATACCTAGAGAATATGTATGGGTTCGTGGGCTCAATGTTCAATATGGGGAACTGATGGGATTAAATACATTCTCTAATCACATTGGATTGGAGCTAGATCTACCGTAGATATTTTAAAAAACGTTAGTTTCTATAAAGTTTAGGTATTACACTGCACAAACCCTTCGTTTTCCGACGCAGATACAATAAATATTTCGGCTATGTCAAAACGGCGTTGTTCCTTTTGGGCGGGAGTTTTTTGCTCCTATTATTTTGCTTTAATATATACAGAGATAATTATAGTTATCCCACTAATTGCGTAGGAGAAGCGAGAGTTACTTAGGTGAAAGTGCATTCATGAACATCATGTCAATATACATTGTGGCGTGGTTGGAATAAATAAGGCAAAATTCAGTTTATTATAATTTTGATTACAATGTCCGTTGGGCGTTGGTCATAGTCTAACATATAAATGCTATTTTGTAACCGACGAGAAAAATTCCGTTGCCGGGAATCGAACCCGGGTCCCCTGGGTGAAAGCCAGATATCCTAACCGCTGGACGACAACGGATTGCTTTCATTTTTCATGTCATTAAATAAATCATGTAACATTCATTTTCAAAGTATATATATCTTTTTTTTTTTTTTTTTTTTTTTTTTGAAAATAAAGAGCTAATTCCAAAGTATATATATCTTAATACTCAATTCTAAATAAGTAATATATTACGGAGTACTTAAATTTGTCTAAATTAGTAACTATATTAATTAATACAAATTTAAAAATTTAATTCTTTTAATTTGTAAATACAATTTCCTTAAAAATCTGAATAAATTTAAATGTTAAAATGTAATCTTCATTATTATTTTTTATCAGCATAAATTAAATTATTTTATAAAAACCAAAAAAAAAACATATTCTTTTGCTTATGAAACTGCTTATTAATACAAATAAAATTTTCTGCACGTCACACTTTATAATGGTATTTAATTAAATTATGTTTACTTCCTAGTAGTTCATCCATCTTATAAGTCAAATCACACTTAACAACAGAATTCTTTGGTTATCTGGTTATCATATCTTTCTTAAAATCAATTGATGATAAGTAGGTGGACATTAACCATTTAACCACACCCCTCCATGGTAAGCCACAACACCATGTCTCGAATCGAGCAAGTGATAAACTCAATCGACTAAGCTTAATTTTCTAAAGCTCGGCTCGGCTCGACTTATTTTCACCCCTAATCGCATTGCTACTTTATGCTTACTTTCAAGTAGATCACCTATCATGTAAGTTAAGCGCGCTTAACCACAAAATTCTTTGGTTATCTAGTTGGCATATCTATCTTGAAACCAATTGGTGATAAGTAGGTGAATATTCCTAGTTGGGAAAGACCTTTGCCTCCAATTTTTGTGCATTGCAATAGTTAAGACACAATTGATAGAGTACGGAATATGTATAATGGTAAGTCTAGACATATACGTATAGACATAATACCATTAAGCAGTTTCTTATATCTCTTTTACTATGTAAAGTCAAAGGATAAATAGCGGATCCGTTAGATAAAAGGTTTTTTTTTTTTTTTTCTGAGAAGGTTAGATAAAGGGTTGAATAAAGAAGTTGTAGAGAAGTTGGCACAAGCAATAGGCCAAAAGCCTTTGTACTAAAAGTTATGTATTGCAATCGTTATATCCTACACCACGGCGCACATAGCACTGTGCGCCGCGCGCCTCCCAAAACGACGTCGTTTTGGGGTCGTGTTGGGAGGCGCGGTAGGAAGTTGCTGAGATTATGTGTATTCGTTCACAACGTTATGTGTATTCGTTCACAACGTTATGTGTATTGGTTCATACAGTTATGTTTATTTTTTATACAATTATGTACATTGTTTTTATACAATTATGTACATCCGAATCAGAAAATTTGTGTGTATTATGTTAAGAGTTGATGTGTATTATGTTAAAAGTTTATGTTTATTATGTATTATGTTAGATTATGTGTATTATCTTTTAAAAAGAGTATGTATATTTTGTTATAACATTATGTGTATTCAAGTATAACATTATGTACATTCTTGAACAGCTGGTTTTTTTTTAAAGAAAAGCCTACTGCCATTCACTGGGGCGGAAAATTTCGAAAAAAAAAAAAAAATTAAAACGACGTCGTTTTGCATCTGGGCGCATAGTGCAATGTACGCCGTGGTGTAGGATATAAATTGCCTATGTATTGGATACCCAACCTATATATATATATATATATATATATATATATATATATATATATGAATCAGTGCATATACGCCTTGTATATGCCGATTGCGTTGGGAGCGAGCAGTTCCGAGGATTGTCGGACCGGACTGCCGGAATTCGCTACCGGAATGACGTGTATTCCGATGTACAAATCGCCAGAGTTCTCCGTTGGAGGACAGCGTGGCGAGGTCATTGTGGAGAATGATGGTGGTCGCAGTTCTTCGTCGTCCTCTTCGTCTATTGGGAGGAACAGCGACGAGTCTGCAGCTGGTGGTGATGCCGACGGTGAAGGTCTGGAAGTGCAGGGTTCGGCAATCCATTTGGAGGACTTGGAGGAGGCTTTGCGGTTGAAGTATGTAGTGTAATCCATTTCTCGTTGCATTTTAGATGATATTTTCTTCAAATTTGCATATGTTATGTAATGCCATGTGATTATTGCTGTTAATTATAAAGTTTGACGGTGTAGTTTTATTGGTTGAAATCAAAGTGCATATTTTTGAACACTACTTTGCCATTAAATTTGTTGTTACAGTTAGGTTTCTGTGTTAGTATATTCCCATCATTTCATTGCAGTTAAATGTTGAAGATTCTTGTTACCATAATGTTAGGACTTTGTGCATTCTATTTATGTATTTGTGTACTATTGATTGTGCATATCTGTATTCAGTATGATGTGGATTAAGAAATAGATGCATATGTTGTCTTGACTAAAGTTCGAGTGATTCTAAAGGGTTGAAATTATGAACTTCATTAGAATCTAAAATAGATATGCTAATGCTATCTTGTGATGTGTATTGCATCTTCAAGAAATCAATTTATGTAACTTGCAGATTTTATCATAAATGTTACACACAATAAAAAGGGATTTTCGGAAAGATAAAATACTGGCCAAGAACCTACAAAAGTTTCATTATTCAATATATGGGCAGTGCATGCTATAGATCCTGTCCAATAGAAAAAAGTACTCCAATTATTATTATTTTTTTTTAAACATTGATTATGATAATTTTATATGGGCATGACCTACTATTCCTGAACTCAAGAGAAGTCTAAATTACAACTATTGTGATCGCAAGAAGAATATGAACAATGACTTGCATTTCTAGGAAAGTTTGGTGGTGATTCAGTGAAAATATTATTATATGATAAAAAAAACATCCAGATATTCAGTCCACATTTGATCATGCAAAAGGAACTTCATATTTTCTGAAATGCTGCAATCTTTACTACTGCTTGTTTCTCTGCTTAGGTATATTGAAAATTTGAAATTAAAATCATTGGACATTTCCTTGTATATTTCACATGTTATGAAATTTTCTTTTACTAATTAATGTTTATTTCTAGGGGACAATGCTTAATAGAGTGTTATGCTTGCTTCATAGTCCACATATTTCCTGTTTTCCCTTTTTCAGGAGAGGTATACCAAAATTCTATGTTGGTAAAATACCAAATCTTTTACCAGTACTCTCTTTGTTTCTTAAGTGCAATTTTTGTCTTGTCATATCAATGGTGGCTAAACTATTGTGTTCTCCTCCTTGCAGGGAGGAGACCTGGTCACTGTCATTGAGAGTTTTGTTACAATATTCAGATTCTTGGTAACATAAAGCTGGTGCTTTCTATTAAACTTCTGGGAAGTTGACAGTTCTATTTAATTATTCAATTCTTTTGGCAGCTTGGACTGTGCATCAACTCGATTTTACAATGGTAGAGATACTCAAGCTATTGAAACTGAAAAGCATTGTAAGCAAAAGTTACCATTTCCAAAATGACAGGATCTGTGCCTCAGCTAAAAAGACAGGAAATGGTGGCAGTGGCTGAGAACTGGACTATGGATTCTCAGCACAATATCATTTAAGGTATGGGATTTAAACCTGGCAAAAGGTGTTTTAGAATGATTTCTTTGATATTTGCTATTTTTATTCTCTGTGATAAAGTTTATTGCTAGTTTCTTCTTTCTGCATTCCCAACAGTAAATAACTGGCAGTAAGTGTATGGGGTTTATTTGTAGAAACACAACTAGAGATTACAGTGGGGGAAAAAAAGAAAAGAAAAAGAATACGGGCTCCTCTTGGTCCACATTTAACTTTCTAAGAATGTGCTACTTAAGACCTTGTGAATTAGGTTTCTCTTTTTACCATTTTCTGATCCTTTTGAGTTGTGATGGTAATTTATTTCAAGAATGTCTAACAGTTACAATTATCACTTAAAAGCATTAGGATTGCAAGCAATTCAAATCAAGGCAAACATGATTTGGCTTGATTTGAGTGTATTCAAGCTCCATATTTGGGATCAAGTTGAATTGAAGTGAAAATTAGACATATCAGAGCACAATTTGGAAGGTTGATTCTCTGTATAAACTTATACTTTTTTTTTTAATAGAAGGCTGCGCAAGTATCTAGATTCATAAAATTTTTTAAAGAAAATAAGTGAAGAAAGAAGATATGACCAATAAATAGTAAATAGGGCATAAACCAAGACAGACAGTGCATTAGCTATGTTCGCGAAATTTAAAAAGGAAGCAAAATATACCTATAGAATAATACAAACAGAAAGTCTTTTAATGAATATTAGATGAACTAAAATTAATAATAGTAAGGAAGAAATGCTTACAGAATCCCTATGATAACAGCAAGAGCATACATTTTCCTATTAGTGAATGATTATGTTCCATAAGCAAATCTATTAGACTGAGTACAGGCAGGACATTGAACTAATTAATCAACACTTAGTAGTGTCAGAATAAGGTAATAATAACAGAAAAGACTGCATGAGGATTAATTATTTCAAACTTCCCTTTTAAATTAAATTATTCCTTTTCCATCAATCCTATCTAAAATTATTTTCTATATGCAAAAATAATGTATTAGGATGTTGTGTGGTGTCCACTTTAACACATAATGAGATTGGTTTCTTTGAAATGGAAAATGTTAAAACACCTAGCAGTGAACCACACTTCAATACTTAACTAGTAGCTTTTAATGGTCAAAATCATATTGTGATATAGCATGTTTTGGCTTCTTTGAAATGGAAAATGAACATGAAACCAAATTTTATTCTGGTTCAGATGAATTTATGAAGGCTTAAGATGAAAGATATATGCTCTACCTTTTTTCTCTTCTTTCTGATAGGTAATATGTGTTAAATTTTTATTTAAATTATAGGAATTATCTTTTTGGAACTAATTTGGAGGGATGGGGTTTTTGAAGGGCCTATATTTTAAATCAACAAGAACTGAAAAATTATGATTGTATACCGTGGTATTTGAGAAAAGGTATCTAAAATTATTAAATGCAACCTACTAAAATTTGTTACTTACCGAGCATTTGAACTAAGGGCCACTACCTCACACATGAGGTGCGTGGCAGTGTTAAAGTGCCTATAAATAAACCGTGTAGAAGTTGATTGCATAGATGAATTCTTAAGGCAAACGTCCTCTAGAGGTTTCTCCTTTTCCTTCATATTTCTCTTTTTTTTTTTTTTCAATGTAAAATAATAATTTTTTTTTTTAAAAAAAGTTTTTCCTTTGCAGCTTAGTTTTGTATGATGACTTGCTTTTTCTTGTGTGCTTTTGACACCGGGGCCACCGGGCTGAGAAACTGCATTCTATGACTCCTTTTTGATTGAGGATTTCAGCACCACCATTTGGTCATTTTACATCTGGCTGATGTATTGGCTATATCTTGGATGAAATTGTGTTAGTTTGTTTCATCCATTTCTAGTTTTTTGTGTTCTTAGTTTTCATTCTTGGCCAGGCTCTATTATTTAGGTTTATTGTTCACAGTGAAGAGTCTCCTTGGTTTGGCACTTTGGCATGCTTCATATCTTAATACCTTTTTTTTTTTTTTTGTCTTTTAATCTTGTCATTTTGGGAGATTCACGGCAGTCTCATGGTGTGAATTTCATGTGAACAGGTCTTGTCAACTAAGAGCATATTTTGCCATGGATGCTGCCTATCCTGAAGTTCCTGTCAAGTTGATGAATAATCTTTTCCATGCAATGAACAGAGAACTCTATTCAATCCTTGTTTTTGTGCTTGAACGTGATCCTAAGGTATCTGTGAATATGATTGCTTTATGGATTTGGTTAGAACATAATAAAATCAATAATGCTGTGCAAAAAATCTTGTCATCGCCCATAAAATTGATCGATGGACTTGCTGATGAAGCTGTGGCCTGCCTTAGATGCATCACAGATGCCATGTATCTGTTCTCTTCTGATGCAAGTGAGATTTCACTCACTCAAAATCTCTTGGGAAAGCAGTTGTCTCTAAAGTTCTTTCATGAAAATCGGGCCGAGGCATTGTATGGGATCAGAATGATTGTGGAGGATGTTTGTGTCAAGGTATTGGGCGATCTCGTGAAAATGGCCATCAAGAGAACCACTGAACAAGAGTTGCTCAAAACTCAAATGGTCATAATGCCACCGTCTGTTGCTGAGCCCATGATACCAAGGTTTGGAGGACTCATACTCTCAGGTGAGTCATCTCAATCGGTGGTGCCTCCCATGGATCCCATGATCCAAAGGTTCGGAGGACTCGGACTCACAGATGAGTCTTCTGAATCAGTGATGCCTCCTTTACTTTTGAATGAACCAAAAGTCGTAAGAACAATGTTTGCTACTTTTTCTAAGGGCAATCCTGTTTTTGAATGGGAGCTTTTGGGTTACTTCAACAGGATGTTTGGCGACTGTGTGGAGTCCATCTCTATGCAGGTGGTGAAGCCCAATGAGCAGTCACTTTTTGCCCTGGTTGTCTTCACCTCTTCGGCAATTGTTGACTTGGTTCTTAGAGGTCTGGCAAAAGCAAAATTTACAATTAAGGGCAAGAATGTGTGGATGCGAAAATTCATCCCGAAAGCCTAAGAACCTCTTTGATCTTCCCAGTAGTGTTTCTATTTTCTAAGTCCAGTTATGTTGTTTGTTTCAGTTTGTAGTGAATGAAGGCCAGATATGATGCTCTCTGGTTTCAGTTTGTAGTAGACAAAGTGCATCATGTAATATATATGTTTTGTTAATGAATGCAAATCTTCCATTTCTGTTGTGAACTGATTGAATTTGAAATTAATACAGATTGCTATGCTGTAATGTTTTGGTTGTTGCTTGGTTTTTTCCCTTGTGATTAGCCTTAATGCAGGCAATCTCAAATGCTTTAGTTAATGATGAAAGAATAATTTGTCATGGCCCTGTTTGGTAAAATGGCTGTTAGCTGATAGTTGTTGGCTGTTAGCTGATTGTGTTAATTAAAGGGTATAAATAGTTGATAATATTAGCTGATTGTAGAAAAATGTTTGGTAAATTAGCTGTTAGCTGATAGCTGTTTGGTATAATTTCTTTTCTCAAAAAGCTAATTGAAAAAGTTATTTGGAGTAACTTTTTGAATTTTAGCCTTTTGGAGTTGCAAAAAGCTAATTAACCAAACATTTATATTGATATTTTATCTAAATCAAACAATTAATAGTGGTCAAATAAGCCAAAATTGGCCTATAAGCCAATTTTTTTACCAAACAGGGCCATTGTATTAAGTATAACTGTCAGCAACAAATTGTTATTGTTGTGATGATTAGTAAACGATTACCTGGAAAGTTTCTTTCTTTAAATACGTTGATTGAATTTCTGATTGCGTTTATTAAAAAGTGTCATATTTTACGTTACGTTATGCTACATCTATGCATCAATATTCGTTGTATATTTGTTTTTATCTTTTGTTCGAGTATGGACTCAATTTATAAAAATTATATATTGAGAGAATTTATTTTTAAGTTTTTGTTTCAAAAATAACTTAAAAAGTTGAGATTAGTCCTATTTGATAAATGGCAATTACCTGATAGTTGATTGAGTTAATTAAAGAATATAACTAGTTGATAATATTAGTTGATTGTAGAAATGTGTTTAGTAAATTAGCTGTTAGCTGATAGTTGTTTGGTATAATTTTTTTTTTCAAAAAGCTAATTGAAAAAGTTGTTTTGAGCAGCTTTTTGAATTTTAATATTTTTAAGTTACAAAAAGTTAATTAATCAAACATTTATATTAATTTTTTAACCAAATCAAACAATTAATAGTGGTCAAATAAATCAAAATTAGCTAATAAACTACCTATTTTACCAAACAAACCAATCTTTTTGAAACTTGTCATATTTATGGACAATAGTTCAAAATCTAACTTAGATTTAATTATACCCTTCATGATAGTACCATTCTCTTCACTTAAATATATTATTACACGCTTGAGTCTATGACAATAAATAATTAATTATTGAAAAGTGAAAGGAGAAAAAATAAATAAAAAGATTAATAGAGATAGTCAGATAGAGATGGCCACAAATATTGTCATGAAAACTACAATTACATTCTCAACTTATTTATTATTTACATTTGTTTACTCTTCTTTTTTTTTTTCTTGAATCAAAAGCATAAAAAGATTAGATAATTTTACATAGAGATTAGAGAGCTCATAAAATTTAGATATGTTATTTCAAATACAAATTATTATTAATTAATGTACACAATTTTTAGTTTTGAGATATTTTGGCATTACATTTTAAATTATTAATTACATTTACTTTAGGATGAGAGTACACAATAAATCATCTAACATGCTTGTTAACATGCTCATTTTTGGATTATACCTAACAACTTAGCTTTTTGACGAGACAACTAATAATTGTTCGTATTATCATTATTTTAATTTGTTGTTACTCGATCTCTCACATGTTTACTGATAGAGTACGTATTTTAACGTTTACGTTTTGAGCATGCACTTTAATCCATAATATTCTAAATATGTTAAAATGAAATTTTTTTTTTTATTAAAAAGTGAGAGGTTTATAAGCTAGAAAAATAGAAAAAAAAAAAGAAAAAAAAGAATTATAAGTAAAAGTTCATCACTATAATCAGTAGAGATCAAAAGTAAAATAAACTTTATTTAATATTATTAAAATCTATTAGTTATTTAAATATTTAAATTCATAATATTAATATGCGGTTGAGTTCACCCACATGTATCTTAATAATTAATAACATGAATCTAATCTAACTAATTTAAATGTTAGATTATATAACTAATTTAAAATTGTATATAAGAAATATAATTAATTATATTTAGTAATTGTTACGTTGATAAATAATTAAGTTAGGTAACACCAGCAATCAAATAATAAGCTTTCAAAAAAAAAAAAAAAAAAAAAACATAATCAAATAATAAAGTAACATTTTTAATGCAAAGATTTGTTGTTCTTAGTGTAAAATGATTATACTTATCACACTTATTGCATGGGAGATCGAGGTTGTAACTTAGGCGAGTGACAGTGCATGCATGACCGGATCACAACAAAGGAAAGTGATATGATGGGCCCTATAATAAATAAAAGGAGTATATATTGTTATAACCAAAATTTAAATTAATGCCTGAATGAGGATCAGAGGATGCAAAGCAATAGATATGGAGTATTATTTACAGTTGTTGATTGCCAGGGATATGGAAGAATTTGAGTGTATCTACGATTCAATTTTTTTTTTTTTTTTTTGAATGCTACCAACTCTATTAAATTGTAGTATTTGTTCAAATATACTTTGTCAACCTAATAAAGTATACAGAGTCAACAACGCCTCGACCTCATGACCTCTCACATGAGAGATGTCACTACATGCCATTTGAGCACAAAGTGCTTCGCTACGATTCAAAACTTGTTTCATCCTAATCTGTTTCTGATTATGTGACTCAATTGCTTGCTATTTCATCCAAATTAACTTCTCATTATGTGGCTGGAATCCTGCGGTTGATGGAATTGTGAACCAAGGGATTAGTATTGTTTACCATGGGTATAATCAGTTGCTACAATTCATGATGGGATAAGGGTTGTGCCTCCCGGTGAATCTGACCAGATCTTCACGTACAGAAGTTCAACTTCTGGGAAGAGATTAATTTTAGCTAAAACTAAAATTGCAGTTTGGCTAAAGGTTTTTTTTTTTTTTTTTTTTTTTTTTTTTTTTTTTTTTTTTTAATGAAATGGGCCTTTAACAAGATTGTAGACACAATTGGGCTTTTGCATATAGTTTTGTTGGAGCTTCCCATAAATTGGCAATTTATATCCTACACTACGGTGCGCGTTGCACTGTGCGCCCAGATGCAAAACGACGTCGTTTTAATTTTTAATTTTTAATTTTTTTAAATTTCCCGCCCCAGTGTATGGCAGTTAATTTTTCTTTAAAAAAAAAAACCCATGTTCAAAAATGTACATAAAGTTATACTAGAATACACATAATTGTATACATGAATGTACATAATTATATAACAAAATATACATACTCTTTTTAAAAGATAATACACATAATCTAACATAATACATAATAAACATAAACTTTTAACATAATAAACATCAACTCTTAACATAATACATCCAAATTTTCTGATTCGGATGTACATAATTGTATAAAAAGAATGTACATAATTGTATAAAAAATGTACATAACTGTATGAACAAATATACATAATTGTATGAACAAATATACATAATTGTGTGAACAAATATACATAATCACAGCAACTTCCTACCGCGCCTCCCAAAACGACGTCATTTTGGGAGGCGCGCGGCGCACAGTGCTACGCGCGCTGTGGTGTAGGGTATAACGATTGCTATAAATTAGAGTTTTTTTTGTAGTCAGAATATAATATGCTGGTCTGTTATCTGTAAATATGGATTCTTGGACTATGTTAATTTCAAAACTTCCTTCTCTCTGCATTTGAAGCCCGCCAAGCAAGTGACAATTTGCAATCATTATTGTGTGGATCATGGTCCACACAAGTTGTGTAGACTATAGTCCACACAAGTTTTTTGGACCATATTTTGTATACTGTAAAATAATGTACATTCAGTACAAAAATAATGTGCATTCAGTACAAAAATAATATACATTGTATTCAGGAGATGTACATTATTTTTATACTGAGTGTACATTATATTGTATAATGTACATTCAATACAAAAATAATGTACATTTAGTATATTAAAAATGTACTTTTTGTTATGGTCCATATAACATTGTGTGGATCATGGTCCACACAGTAATTTGCCGACAATTTGTGAACATTAAAATTTTAAGTGGGCTGATTTGTGTATTATTGGATCTTAATTGATAATTGATTACCAAATTAATTATTTTAATTGGGTTAATTGGATAAATATTTATTTAATTGGGTTAATTAAATGACCCAATAAATAATTAATGGGTCTAATTACTTAATTAAATGTAAGTGGGTGTTGAATTGTTCGGTCCAAGATGATGGAATATTTAATTGAGTTGGACTAGGCCAATTGCATTAATTGGGCTGTCTAATTAGCGGGTTTGACTTGATTCTGACCCATCAAAATTATAAGTGGATTACATGATTTGGAAGAATTTTGGATAATTGAATATTATTTGATGTTGGATGAAATCATGAACCTGGACGCGACGGTGTCTCGATACATTTTTCACATTTAATTCAAATATTTAAATTAGTCAATTAATCTTTAATCTCAATGGCAATTTCGTCTTTTCATGTGTGGTTGAAAAAACACTGCCACCGTCCCTTGTCGGAGAACAATGAAGGACCTTCCGTGGTGGATTAACGCCAATCAAGCCATATTATGTTGAGAGAAAGCAAGTCCCAAGCAAGAGAATAGGAAAAAGTGAATCTCACCGTCAAAAATCTTGAAAAATCTGTTGGAAAACAGAGGATGTTCTCCAACTTTGGAAAGAAAGCCAGTGCTACCGTTGATGCCCTCCCGAAGAAACGTGTATGCCGCCGGAAAACCCATGCCTTCGGAAGTCTATCTCCAGCCAACAAATCTGTACAAAGCTCCCACTCGCCAGAACTCAAGGACAAGCCGGCGAGAAAACCCAGTAGAAATCCAATCAAATATGTGAATAAGTCACAAATAGAAAGGAGCAGTCCCAAATACTTGAACGTTATGTTGTGCAACCATGTGCACAATGCAAGGTACCCACGATTCCAATTAATAATTTCTATATTATAGATTCATAATTTCTATACTATAGATTCATAATTTTTATATTATAAATTCATAATTTCTATATTGTAGATTCATAAAATCTATACTGTAGATTCATAATTTGTAAACAGTAGATTCATAATTTAAATACAATAGATTCATAATTTCTATACAGTAGATTCATAATTTCTATACTGCAGATTCATAATATCTGTACTGTAGATTCATAATTTTTGTACTGTAGATTCATAATTTTTGTACTGTATAGTTATCAAATTATGAACATATAGTTTTGTGATTTGTGAATACAAAGTTCAACAATTGGGAATATGAACATAAAAAATTATGAACATATGGTTCTATAATTGTGAATATAGAGTTTAATAATAATGAATATGAAGTTCAAAAATTATGAATATATAGCTTTATAATTATGAACATATAATTCAGTAATTATGAACATAGAACAATGTGCACTATGCATAGTTAAACATATGTTTGCATAATTAAATCCAAGCCAAATGAATTCAGCAATACGTGGAGGTTCTTGCAAGGAAAAAAGAATTTCAAATGGTGGGAAACTAGAGATATGCGAGAGCATCCATTCTAGTGAGAGAAATTAAAGCTCTCAACCCACTACGAAAGACGATGAGGCCATGCAAACTGATTTACAAAAGCCTACGAAAGACGATAAACTTCCGGCGACGAGCTTCTGGAAAGTAGACAGCCAATCGGAGATGCGGGAAAGACGATGTGGGAGAATCGGAGATGCAGGGACACATAGAAGACGATCAACAATTATTGTTGTGGTAGAAAGACCATTTTGTCCCTTATATTAAACATTAATTGGTTAATTAAATTTTTTCGGTGATATTTGGTCGACAATTTGATCGAAGTGACTAAAATTGATAAAATTTAAATAGTTAAGGTACTAAATTAACAGTTTTGAAAGTCATGGATTGAAACTAACAAAACCAAAGAGTCATAAGACCAAAATTGAAATTTATTTTTAATATTTTAAAAACATTCATTACTATTTAAAAATCATAATTTTATTTTAAAATAATTCAAAAAATGCGACGGAATCGCGACGGAAAACAATTCCGTCGTATTTTTTGTGACGGAATTTGCGACGTAAAAAATAATATGGCGACGAAATATTCGGTTTAGAAATAGTGACGGAAAAAGTTCCGTTGCGCAAATTGGGATGGGAAAAGTTCCGTCGCAAAATGGCGACGAAAGTATTCCGTAGCCAAATTTGCGATGGAACCATTCCATCGTCTATCAAAATACGACCAGGCGATAGACAACAGAATAAATTCCGTCGCCATGACGACGAAGGCGCGGTTAAGGTCGCTGATTCTTCGGGCCGCTCCGTTCTTATGGAATATAGCATATCCTCGTCTTAGTTCATGATCAAAATGAGAGAGAAGACGAGTAGCGCTTTGTAGTTGGTTTCGCCGCCAAATGAATGGTAATAGTAATAGTAATAGTAATAGTAATAGTAATAGTAATCTCTCTATATATTAAAACCATAAGATTTCGGCCAATGAAATGGCTCCATTTTCCCGCTCAAACTATACTACGCCGTTTTGGTTGATTCTCGGTATAAAAAAAAAAAAACGATAACAATAAATCATTTCAGTTTGTATCTTAGTTGAAGAATAATAAATCTATATCTATAAGTCTATGATTACAATCCCTTTTTTACAGTCCCAATTATCTGGGAATGTGGTCAGTCGCCTTTGATATTAATGCGGCGGCCAACAATTGAATTCCAACCATTATAAACGAACAACTATTTAGAAATACAATACGATACAAATACAAATACATACAATTACGATCTACATACAACGGATACAGGATATATATATATGAAGGGTAATTACAGTTTCCCATGTGTCGTTTGTTCTTCCAATGTGCAGTCTCATTTGGGAGGCAAGCGAGAGATCATGGCTCATTTGGAACTTCTCTACAACCCTCTATAAATTCTTGGTATTTAGCTGATTGCTTTCTATCATTGTTCTCTTGCGTTATCTACCATTCTTATCTTCTTCAGTCTAACTTGGCTATTCATCTTTCTTCATTGCTTTCAAATTTCTGGCCGAATAAATGGCTCTTGTTTTTATTCTAGGCAAAGACATCAAATTGTCTACTTACAAAAAAGCTATCAGGCTACGGTTGATTCGTACCTATACGGTACCCGAAGGGTGCAACAGTTTGGATAGCATCAAGAGTCAGGAATGTGTCTTTCATGATGCTGAGGTAAGTTCTCTTTCGATTTCAACTGCCTGCAAAATATGTAAAATTTGACAGTCAATATATATGTTCTTTGTTGATAGGGTACATACATTCATGGGAACATCCCTAAAGAGTGTGTTGAAAAGTATTCTAAACTTTTGAAAGAAGGGAAGGTTTATGCCATCAAAGATTTTGCAGTTATATCCCACTACTACCAATACAAAACTACTGATCATAGCTATATTATCAGATTTAGTCATGAGAATACTGTTGAGAGACACAGGCGCAAGGGGTTTCCCTTACTAATGTTTCGGCTTAAGTCTTATATTGACTTAATGAGTGGCAATGTATCTGAAAAGCATCTCATTGGTATGATTTCTAATTCCTCTTTTCTCTATATTATATATCCTATATCCTATGTTTTCATCTTACTTTGTTTTGTTCTATTCCCATTTTAGATGTGATTGGTAGAGTGGTGGAGTACTACACTCCAAAAGAGATTCTTATAGCTGGATTTCCCTCCAAATTGGTGGATTTTCTCATAGAAGATGGCCAGTACGTATGCTTACTTTTCTAAATTTATTTCCATATAAAACTGCATAAAATTTGCATTTTTTTTCCTAATTATAATATGCTTATAAAATGGACATGTGTGTTAAATCTTTTTGTCACCAATACAGTAAACATAGACCTTAAAACTTACAATCAATAAGCTTTCACTTACCTCTTACATATCTGTAACATTCCTTGATGAACTCAAGTTTCTGATCTGCCACTGTATAGTTGTGCCAATCTCAACCCATGCTTTTATGCATTCAATCTGTGATTAAATAAGAAATTTGCTATCAAACAGATTCAAATAAATTTTAAAATTGAAATCAGAAACTAATTGAACTTACAATCAATGAGCTTTAACTTACCTCTTACATATTGTTATTATCCCTTGATGAACCCAACTTTCTGATCTCCCAATGTATATTTCTGCCAATCTCAAACCATTGTATAGTTGTGCCAATCTCACATCATGCTATTATGTATTCAAACTGTGATTAAATAAGAAATTTACTATCAAGCAGATTCAAGTAAATTTTAAAACTCAAATCAGGAACTAATTGAACTTACAATCAATGAGCTTTAACTTACCTCTTACATATTTGTATTATCCCTTGATGAACTCAAGTTTCTGATCTCCCAATGTATATTTCTGCCAATCTCAAACCACTTTATAGTTGTGCCAATCTCAAAACATGCTTTTATGTATTAAAACTGTGATTAAATAAGAAATTTTCTATCTGAAAGTTGACAATTAAATTTTAAAACTCAAATCAGAAACTAATTGATCTTACAATCAAGTAGCTTTAACTTACCTCTTACATATATGTATTATCCCTTGATGAACCCAAGTTTCTGATCTCCCACTGTATATTTGTGCCCATCTCAAATCATTTTCAACAATCAACTCAATATAAATGTACTTCCTGTATCTCAAATAAAGATTGTATGTAAGCAAGTGTACTGTCTTGAAGTGATAAATCATGCTAAAGTAAACTGTGGATATGAAGTGATTAAGCTAAAACATATATTATTCAAAAAATACTTATCTTGGTCAGTTTCTGACTGTACTGCTTAAAGACTTCTTTATATATCACTAAAAGTTATAGTTTAGTTTCACCTGCAGTTAATGAACTATTATATAAGTAAAAAGCATAAACAATCAACTCTGTATAAAGTTAATCAGTACAATATATTTTATCTACTTACAATCTGTTTTACTAATTTTTAGGGGCAATCGTCTGAAGTGTACTGTCTGGGATCAACATGTTGATACGGCCATGCATTATTTCAAAACTCATGTGGAAGGTCCTTTGATTGTTTTACTCCAACTCTGTCGAGCAAAGAAAGTGGATAGTAAGTTCATGATAAGATATTCTTTAACATCTATATTGATTATTTCTAATCAAATTTGTGTTTGTAATATGTAGATGAATTCAGGATTTCAAGCTCATACAACGCTACACAACTATGGTTTAATCACCCTTGCAAGGAAGTCCAGAAATTTAAAGACAGGTAATTCCAAATAATTTGTATTTCTAATCACCTTTCCTAGATCAATGATGAATTAATCTTAATTCTTTACCTTGCAGTTTGAAAGTTGATACCAGGCCACCTCTAAATGTACAGACTGTGTCTCACATGTCTCATGGCAATGCTGCTGAGAATTCAAAAACTCCTATGACCGTAACTACAATCGAGGATCTTTATGAAAGAGTCGAGGTACATTGTAACTTACTTTAACCTTAACATTCTATTTTGATTTTTTTAATCCTAACTTAACAATTTTATTTAATTTGAACTACCAGGAGGGCTACTACTGGGTTCCTGGAAGGATTGTTGCTGTGGAGAGTACTACCAATTGGTTTTACCATTCATGTAGAAGTGAGGGATGCTTTAGGAAATTGCACTTGAAGAATGGGGCTCTACAATGCCTAAAATGTGGCACAAGCTGGCATGAGGGAAACCTAAGGTACAGGCTCATTGTGAGGGTAGGTGATAAGACCACAGATGCTCCTTTTCTTTTGTGGGACAAGGAGGGCTGCGAGATAATTGGAAAGACTGCATTCGACATAAGGAGCAAATACTCAATGGTATTTTTTTAAACCTTGAGTCAAAAAAGTACTAATAGACAGTTTTCTAAATGTTTTTTTTATGAAAGAATTTTTTAAGTTTTGAAAGCTGACTAAACAGTTTTTTTTTTTTCAGGATGGGTCTCCTCTCCTAACCGGTATGGAAGAAGTCCGTAATAAGGCTATGGTCTTCAAGATTTCTGCTAAGAGTGATCACTTCAAGAACCGAGCAATAGCTATACCTGTGGTTGGAATAGCATACGATGAAGATTTAATTGATCACTACTGTCCCTGTTTAAGTGATGATCAAGATCAGCTATCAAGGATGTTAAATGAAGAAGATCCAGATGCCGAGTCTGATGTAAGTATTTAATTAATGGTCACTTGATTCAATAAACTAACTACTTCATGGTCTAACTAATTTTTTTTTATTATTTATACCAGGAATCTGAATCGGGTGATGAGGCAAGCAGTCCCAATCCTATTCAAGCTAAGAAGCAAAAGGTGGATGAACAAGATGAACCCCTGGAAGCAGTGTCATCAAAAAGGAATTTACTTGATCAATTTTCATCAAGGAGAGATGTTAAGAAAGCAAAGGCTGTTTTGGTTAAACATGAGAAAAATTGAGTTTTTGTTTTGTGGTTCAATGATGGACAAGATGATATTGGTGATTTGGGTGCTCATGTGTTTTTGTAATCTGGATTTTGATAATATGTACTACTGAGTACATATTATGTGTGATTGGTGATGGTTTGACAAGGATATTATGCACTGTGTTTAAGTGCTTTCTTTTACAGTCTTATAAATGGTTTTTATATGTTTTATGCTGTGGTTTGTCTATTTCCTAACTCATTGCAGGTATGAACAGGCAGATATCAAGTAGCAGGCACAAGAAACAGATCTGCAAGAAACATGATAGCTGAAATTTAAAAGTACTTATCTTTGAGGGATAGTATCTCTATTGTTGTGGTCTTGAACTTTCAATACACCTGAAATAAAGGAATTTGTTCATTCATCAGTTGCATTAGATATTTTGATCCAACTGTGTTTGTTTTTTAATTGAAGAATAAAGCTATGATTACCATTTGGTACATTTCTCACCTATTTTACTTCAATAGCACCTTTTTGGCTGTGTTCTATTTTTTTCCATGAGTTCATTTTTGTCAACATCTGAACTTGGCTTCAAAATCTTTTCATGACATTCTAAAATACTAAACTACTTTATAATAGATCATATACAAAGTCAGCCAACATTTGAAGGTTAACTAAATCAAGAATATCATACAAAACATAGAGAATATCAAATTGAAATATCATGGCTTAAATATATCTAAACATTAAGTAGTTTATATAGCTAAAAAACAGACTCCTTCTTCTCAATCAATAATTGAAATAAATATTTCAATAAAGGACTACAGCTTAAATTCAAGTCCAAGTATATTGAGAAAAAAATTCTAGCCAATCAATATAGTCAAGTACTTTATAATTAAATCTATACAGAGTAAGCCACAAACCAAGTATGTCATTACCACAAATATAAATTCTTATGCCTCTTCTCTCTCTATATTAAAGCCATAATATTTCAGCCAAATAAGGACTACAACTAAATTCCAAATCAAAGTTGTATTTATCAAAATTTTTCTGCCAATCAAAACAGTCAAGTAGTAAATACTTAAGTCTATACAAAGTCTTACAACATACAATTTCTAACCCAAACAATGATTTTGAATACAAAACATGTCAGTGCACTTAAATAGTTATGTAGTGTCTTAAGCAAATAACAATTTGCAGTAGTAATCAAAAGTATACCTCCATAAAGCTGCTAACGAAACTACGAAATACATAGTAAATGTTGCAAATCTAAGAGGGGTGTATTCAATCATGACTTTTGTAGAGTTTTAAAGACTTTTAAAATGATAGATTTTAATAAACTTTAATTGACTTTCATAGAGTCGTTCAAAACTTTTTAAAACTTTATAAGACTCTATAAAAGTCTATATAAAAAACATTCATAGACTTTTATCAACTTTTTATTTTAAAAAGTCTACAAAAGTCATTGAAATTCTAAATTGAATACATCCTTACAAACTTTTAATGATTTTGATTCTTATCATTTACAATTTTCTTACAAAAATTTATAATATCATAAAACTCTTCTTATTATATAGTTCTTCACTCATATCAACATTCTCAACATTATTATTTTTATCCATAGTATGCTAAGACTTATATGCTAATTACTTATATATATTATTAATAAACATCAACAAAAAAAAAAAAACTATTTCATTATAAATTCATAACAATATTGAACAATAAAATTTATAATAAAAGACTTGATCAAATAAAATATTTAAAAATATAATTATTAGTTGCATAAAATAAAAAAATAAAAATCTTTTTTTTTTTGAAAGTTACTGGCTCTATTACATTGTAGTATCTGTTCATATACTTTTCTCAACCTACTAAAACACAAAGAACCAATAACGCCTCCACTGAGACTCAAAGTCATAATCTTCCAAGTGGAAGTTCAACCCGGGTACCATTAGACCACATAGTCCTGATAAATAAAAATCTAATATTAATAATATATATAAAATTATACTTGATAAATTGCTAGGCATCACGCAAAGAACTATTATTTGCAATAGCAATTTGATATTGCAAACAACAAGGTGCTACTGTTTGCAACCCCAAATTATTGTTGCGAACAGTAATTTGCTTCGTAGTAACCTCTTGTTAAAAAAAAAAGGGAAAATATATATTACAAATATAAACATAAAAAGAATAAAAATAAAAATATATAAGTATTTATATGAATATTATGAAACATATACTAAAATTTGACGATGAAAAATTTGCTTTGTTCATGTATTTAGGGAGAATTAGAGAAAGTTAGGGATAAAAAATTTATAGAAAAAAATAAAAATCAATATAAACAAGCAATAGTGAAGTAAAAATAATATTATTTCGATTTTTTAGATGAAGCTTCTAAAGTTTATGAGAGAGAAAAATTGGTAGAGTTTAGGTATGAGGAAAATATAGGATAATGAAGAAAAAAATAATTTTATTGAATTTAGATAGGTTTATAGAGTTTAAATAAGGAACCCGGGTTCGATTCCCACAAGTGACGATTCCCTTTGGGCCAGCTTCTGTGCCTCTCGGAGTGAACCGGGTGGACCTGGACCGTTAAACGGACAGAGAAAGACCCGGACCACAATGTGGTTTACACCAAAAAAGAATAGAGTTTAAATAAGGAGAAAAAATATAGTTTAAATAGAGAGAGAAAATATTCAAAGTTGTTAGAAAGAAAATTTGAAATCTTGGGGTTGATGGTTGGATTTCAACTATTTATATTTAAGAAGGAAAAGTCTACAAAAGTCTACAAAACTTTTAAAATTAAAAAGTCTACAAAAGTTCATAACTTTTTGAATACCACATGACTTTTAAAGACTCTTTAAAAGTCTTAATCGAATACCACACGACTTTTAAAGAGTCTTTAAAAATCTTGATTGAATACCGCTTGACTTTTAAAGACTCTCTAAAAGTTTGAATTGAATACCTCCAAACTTTTAAAGTTCATAAAAGTCTTTAAAACTCTATGAAAGTCGTGATTGAATGCACCCCACTAATTTATTTGCTACGTGTCAGATATTTTACAAATTACAGAGCTTACATAAATAGAAAATTCCAATGGAATTTTGTGTCAAAGTTGTGAAATCTTGAACGCTCGGTTAGCCAGGTAAGTAAGTATAACATCACGCCTTCATTTGTTGTATTTTCTAGTAGTGGAATGCAATAGATCACCTTAAATTAAACTCCAAATATAGTAATATAGTATATCGTAACTCTGAGATGTAATGGCATCAGAAATTACTATCATCATGTGCCATTTCCTTGCAAACAAATGTTAGAATCTGAATAAATTAAGACAAACAGAATTGTGAACTATTTTCAAAAACAGAAAATAATAAACATATCGAACTGGGAATCAAAAACAGTACTGGATCTAAAATTTTAAAACAAAATACACATATCCTAATTAGGTGAGTGTTGACATCAAAATTAAATTTAATCAGTTCTGTTTTAAAGCTAGAAAAAGTAATATTAGTTTTGTAACCAACATATGCCAGGATTAAGAATGGGAATAAATACTACCTTTTCAAGGTGTGTCTTTTCTGCTTCCCAGTACAAGTAATCATTAATAAATTCTAGCAAAATTCTAGGGAATTTCATTGGGCTTTTATGTTTTAAACTCAGTTACAATAAGATAATCACATTTAAATGCAGAGTACACAATTCATTCTCAACTAAACCCACTACTTACAGAGAAACACTTTCCAAACATTAAGCAGATCAAATCAATGAGGAAGTTAACTAAATCAACTGTCATCGGGTCCAAAAGGAAGGACACAATTTCAAATAAAGGTACTTTGAACATTGATCGAAACATCTATTATTCCCATAGTTTCTGTGTCTTTCCTATATTCTGTCTATAAACCTTCTCATATGATTTTTGAACTTTTTCTTTCTTGCAATTATGAACTGTATAAACATCATTCAAAACTGTTTGTGTTTAAAAAGCAGAAATTATCATAGGAGAGCAAGGATAACAATATAGTATGGCTATATTCAAAAATCAAATTTCTTGGTAATTATAAGAAAGCTAAACGTTAGAAACTGCAAATTAATAGAAATCAAGTGCAACATACAACACTAAGTTGCTAAATTAGTGAGGTTCAAACCCTAATTATACAAACATACACTTTAGCACACATAATTCGAATTGAAAACCGATCTACATTTCGATTTTTTAGGCAAAAATAGTAAAGATTAAGTAAGAATGAGTACCAAAATTACTTACCTTCGTCCGATTGTTGAGATCCATTAAAAGTAACCACCTTGAATGTTCAGGCGATTGTAAAATAGCACTGCTTCGTATGATTTTGGGCTCTGTAATACAGATCTCACTTCATCTAGGTTGCATCCGTAGAAACAAACAACCATCTCAGTAGATCTGGCTTCAAAAAAAATAGGATTTAAAACCCCAAACACAAATTTAGGGATTCCCTAAATTCGCCCTATTCTATCTATCTCTCGAAGCCAATCTGAAATTGTACCGTGATACTTGAAATATAAAAGATGTGTTTTTATACGTTAATTGAGTTAAGCACCAATTTAGTTAATTAATTAAACTCGTTTAAGCAAGTATAAATAATAACTGCAGAAAGCATAAATAAAAATAAAAACACAAGGAAATTGTTACGCAGTTCGGAGCTCCTTCTCCTACGTCTACGGGGCAACCCCACGTCTGCCCAATCCACTATAGATGTTCACCAAAGGAGTATTACAAGAGGTAATTGAATACGGCCTCCAGCCTTTACCACTACCACTCTTTCTAACACCTATCCAGGATTGACACACGAATACCCGAACTATCTTCACAAGTTGCTTCAGCAGTACCACGTACTGATCATGCAGTACAATATAAATACTCTTACGAATTAAATCAGAAATTACATTTAACGTATAAATTGCTTCGTAAAATCTGAATAGCTCTCACAATGTATATCACTTCAATTAGCAGTGTCTTCATTTGAGCAGCACTCTTTTATAGCACTTCATGAGCTCCCTTTGAGATCCCCAAATGTAGCCCTTTTTCTAGCTCTTCCTTGTTCAAATAAGCCACAGCCACACATTCTATTTCTTTGAAATCTTCACCTGTAGACTTTATTCACCAGGGGACACCATCCACTTATTTTGTAATCACATGGTCCAAAAGTGAAATAATTCTGACAACAATAATTTAATTAAAACTAAAACTAATAAGACAAAAAATAAAATAGCCAATATTGTAAAAATATTTTACACTTACACAATCGATTGTAGTCTGCGATTGAATCAAGAATGTGTTTTGTGGATAAGGGCGATACAAAATTCAGACGCCATTAACGCCTAAGACGTCTGGATTACAGAGATAGATAGAGAGCGATAGAGAGAGATAGACAGAGTGAGACATCGTAGAGAGAAGAGGTAAGTAGACAGTGGGAGTGATGATCGGATTGTGTCCAGAAGTCTCACTTCTGGACACTTCGATCTTTTATTTATTTTTTTTAATTTTTTTTGGGCTAAATAAATAAATAAATAAATAAATATATATATATATATATATATATATATATATATATATATATATATATATATATATAAAATATAACACGGAGTAGATAATATGTATATATATGTGTATAATATATAGTATGCTTATTTATTATTAGTAGCTATATACTTAGTGGAATAAATTAGGTTAATATGGTTATATATTTTCTTCATGTTTGTTAAATCAATCTTATATATGGTGTTTATTGTAATTCAAATATTGTATTTAAATTATGGTGTTACATATATGTTTTATTTTTTGTTCAGTCAAATTGTTTATTTTATGTAATCATTGTATTATTTAAATCTAAATCATAAATTATATTAATACTTATTTATCTTATTGGTTATAAAATCGTTATTGTTTTTATGACAGAGAATGATTGTACGGAAAATGGAACATTCAACACACCGAAACGAACTGCGATTGCTGGTAATTCCTTTATTTCTAATTGCAATATTGGCATTATGGTATAGTACATTTAATAGTGATATTTATATTATAGAGATATTAATGTTAGCTTTTTGTAATTTTTTTGCTTAGAGTGCTCAATAGCAGTCGAAGTGTCAAATGATAGATCTCAGCTTACATTTGTTAATGAAACATCTCAAAATAAGAGGCGTTTTACTGGGGCACAGTGTGGAGGTCTTTCTAAACAACCATTCAACGTATACAATGGTATGAGATGTTTTTTTTTTTTTTTTTTTTTTTTGAAGAAGTATGAGATGTTAGATATATATATTTTTAATATATTACTATATTTGGAATATTTGTTATGGTTAAATATGGTTAATGGGCCATAATTATACATACGCTTATTTATATAGGAACCTTATGTGCGGTGTTTATTGTATTTGAATTAGGGATGCTACCTAGATAGCCTTTGTTTTTTTTTGGGTAAATTTGTTTATTTAATGTAATAATTTAGCAAATCGTATTTACATCAATAATAAAGGTTAGTACATACAATTCCAAGTCTCCTATCGTAAGATTTATTAGTAATTCTTTATTTTATTATCTTATTGTACAGAAAATGCAACATTAAACACACCAAGTGTAACTGTGATGGATGGTTAGTCCTTTTATTTTAAACAATATTGTCGGTACTATGGTATAATAAAATTTATTTTCATTATTTATATTACAGAGATTAATGTGAGATTTTTTCAAATTTTTTGTTTAGAGTGTTCAATTGCACTACAATCGGCAAGTGATAGAGAGAAGATTACATGTGTTAATTCAACATCTCAAAATAAAAGCTGTTTTTTGGGTGGACAAAGTGGAGGTATTGATAAACAAATTTCTATTATAAATTATATATCTATATATATTTACTATATTATATTTGGATTTTTTTTTCTGTGTATTAAAATTAATTTTTTTTCCTAATAGTTTTACAAAATATTACTCAATCAATGACATTGCAATCTAACGTGCTCGAAACTACCCCTATGGTGTCCAACGAAAGGCGAGGGCCTTTGACAAATCTAACAAATGGTAAAGTTGCGCAATTAAGTAAATCCTTTTTAAAAATATGAATTTATATAAATTGCTTTATGAATAATAACGTTTTTTTATCATCTTATAGTTCTAACAACAAGATCGTGCGTTGTGGATTACAATAGCTCAACACCAAAGGCGTCAATGCAATTTAATTTGTTGTCAGCTTTTGATAGTGTGGTCCATGATACACCATCAAACTCTACAAATTTTAATGGTGAGTATAGGTACGAGTAATAACCTTTAATGTTTGAGTATAGGTAAGAGTAATAACATTTGTTTTCTTCTAGATTATTACAGTGATATTGGTGATCAAACGTACTCATGCAATCATTGTGGAGCTATGTTTTGGTTAGAGGAGCGAGTTAATAAATCTAGCGGTGTTCAAAATCCGAAATATTCACTATGTTGCGGTCATGGAAAGATAAAGTTGCCGCATCCTAATATTCCACCTATGGGAATCAGGCAGTTGTTCTTTAACCAAGATCAAAAGAGTACCCATCTCTTAAAGAACATTCGGTGCTTTAACAATATGTTTTGCTTTACTTCTATGGGTGGAAAAATTGACAGAACGGTCAACAATGGTAGTGCACCACCGACTTTTAGGTTACATGGTCAAAATTTTCACTTAATGGGTAGTTTGCTCCCACAATCTGGCGAGAGACCAAAGTTTGCTCAATTGTATATTTATGATACTCAAAATGAGATCACAAATCGTATAAATGCACTTGGGTAAGTTATGTACGTTTATTTAATTTAAATAAATTAACATCATTTTTGTAACAATATAGATTATAAAATTGTATGGGTTTTTCTATTTCAAACAGGGAAGATGAGTCAAACAATACAATCCATCGTGAAATTGTTAAAGACATTAAAGATGCACTGGATGAAAATAATGTTTTGGTCCAGAGTTTTAGAATGGCCAAAACAGAGATGGAAAGTAACTATAGAGCTGATATTAAAATCAAACTCATCGGTAAGAGGAACAAGGATGCAAGGACATATAACTTGCCACAGGTTGGAGAGGTGGCGGCATTGATTGTTGGTGATTTAGATCCAAACATGGGAGAAAGAGATATATTGGTGGAGTCTAAAGCTGGACATTTTCAAAGAATAACTGAATTAAATCCGGCATATCTCCCACCGCAGTACCCACTACTATTTCCTTATGGTGAAGACGGATACAGAGACGACATACAATTTACTACTCTTGAAGCCAGGAGTTCAAATGCAAGGAGTAAACTTAGTCCCATGGAGTATTTCTCATTCCGTTTGCAAGATAGGTTCAATGAAATGTCAACATTGATTTATGCTAGACGGTTGTTCCAACAATATTTGGTTGATGCTTATACCATGATAGAATCAGGACGCTTGGTTTATATTAGGTCTCATCAAAAGTCACTTCGATGTGAATCATACAAATGTTTGACAGATGCGTTAACACGTGGTGAAGTAGATCCTACTGCCCAAGAAAAACGCATAATTTTGCCATCGAGTTTTACCAGAGGTGCAAGATATATGGTGCAAAATTACCAAGATGCAATGGCTATTTGTAGATGGATCGGATATCCAAGTCTATTTATTACATTCACATGTAATCCAAAGTGGCCCGAGATTGAAAGATTTTTGCAACCAAGGAAACTCAAAGCTAAAGATAGGCCAGATATAGTATGCCGTGTGTTTAAAATGAAATTAAATGCACTAATTAAAGACATCCAGAAAGAGAAAATTTTTGGAGTGGTAGATGCAGGTAATTTAGGTGATTTCATCAATATATTTGATTATTTTTTATTATTACATATCTTTTAAATAATTAGCAATTTTGAAGGTCTAATTTCACATTGTTTGTTTTTTGCAGTAATTTACACCATTGAATTTCAAAAAAGGGGACTGCCACATGCTCACATTTTGATATTCTTGAGCAAGAGTAACCCTTACCCTAATCCTAAAGATATTGACATGATCATATCTGCCGAGATTCCAAGTCAATTGTGCGAACCCGAGTATTATCAAGCTGTAGCAGAATTTATGATTCACGGTCCATGTGGTGCAGTTAGGAAGAATTCACCTTGCATGATAAATGGTATGTGCTCTAAATTCTTCCCCAAAAAATTTGTTGAAAACTCAACAGTGGATTTTGATGGATATCCAATATATCGGCGTAGAGATAATGGTTGTACAGTACGGAAAAATGGGATTAACCTTGATAGTAGATATGTTGTTCCACACAATAGACATTTGCTTATGAAGTACATGGCTCATATTAATGTGGAGTGGTGCAACCAATCTAGGTCAATAAAGTACTTATTCAAGTACGTCAACAAGGGTAATGATAGAGTCACAGCTGAATTCTACAATAGTGGGGTGGAAGAATCTACTGGAAAGATTATAGATGAAATCAAGATGTACTATGACTGTAGATATATTTCACCCCCTGAGGCCGCGTGGAGGATTTTTGCGTTTGACATACAATTCAGGAATCCATCTGTTGAGCGGTTGAGTTTTCATCTCCCCAATGAGCAATCAATAATCTTTCATGACGACAATTTGGTCAATGATGTTATAAATCGACTGACAGTAGCTCAAAGCATGTTTACTGCCTGGTTTGGGTACTCCTTCAGATCCAAGACTTCCATTCAAGTTTCAATGAAAGCAGTTCCCACGGATGTTATCATATGCAATGACAATCAACAAAAGTCAAGGTCAGACGCTTTCACATGTTGGTTTGTTACTGAAAAAACCTGTTTTTAATCATGGCCAATTGTATGTTGCAGTTTCTCGGGTCAGTAATCCAGATGGTCTTAAGGTCTTAATATGTGGGGAGTCTAGAGGTCTTTTAAATAAGACTCAAAATGTAGTTTATAAAGAAATCTTTAATAATTTGAAATTGTTGTTTCATTATTTTACAATGAAATATTTAATTTTGTGTCTTTGTGACGTCTATAACCTTATTGACCATATATCGTGAATAAAACAAATTTTAATATATTTCGGCATAATATTATGATCGTGCATCGCACGGGCGCAACTACTAGTAGTAATAGTAATAGTAATAGTAATCCTTCTATATATTAAAGTCATATAGCCATGGCCAATCAAATTGCAGTATTTTCCCGCCCATAAAAAACGGTGCCGTTTTTAACATTATTGGCTGGAGAAAAATTAAGTTCCACGCATCACTTATCTTTATCTTTGGAAGTTTATACGATTTCTTATATTTTAATCTTTAATTATGGTAGTTTATACGGATCTATTACCGAGGAAAGAGATTTTATCATTTGCAATACCAAAACAGATTAAATATGCGCACATTGGGAATCGTAACGTCAAAAGGTAATAATGCAGAGTTATTGATATGCAGGTGTCTCTAGAATCCTATATATACACTCCATTGTAGTGATCAAAGAGGTATAAACTTCTACTCGCCTATAAATTCTTGTCGCTAGCCATATTATAAATGAGGGTAAAAATCTCATTGTACCACGTCCGCCTTTCATGGGTGGCGTTTGTGTCCGCCGTCGATATCCGTTGATATTAGAATATAGAATATTAGCAATGTTATTTTTGGTTGTAACTATTCGTTTCCTTTTCTTTCCTGATCTTTTGGTATTTTATTTCCTTGGCTTTGTATTTTTCCTTTTCTATCATTAGCTTTCTTGGAGCAGAGGACAACCATCTTTGTATATATGTGCTATATTTTTATCAATGAAAAGCAAGGTTGAATTTTTCCCTTCATTCAAAACTCTTGATTTATTATGGCATCAGAGCCTTCAAACAAAGAAACAGAGAGTGAGAAGAAGGCTGCTATCATCACCTACGTAGCTTCTTCTTATGCTTTGAACTCCAATGACAACCCGGGTAGTCTAATCACCCAGGTTCAATTGAAAGGAGAAAACTATGATGAATGGGTGAAGGCCATTCGCATAGCTCTTAGGGCCAAAAAGAAGTTTGGCTTTGCAGATGGAAGCATTCAACAACCTGCAGAAAACTCACCAGATTTGGAAGATTGGTGGACAGTAAACTCCATGATTGTCTCATAGATTTTGAATACTATTGAGCCTACTCTACGGTCTACTATAACACTTAAAGAAAAAGCAGTGGATCTATGGGACGACATAAAACAACGATTCTCAATCGCTAACGGGCCTCATATTCAACAATTGCGTTCAGCCTTAGCAAATTGTACGCAGAATGGTGAGTCAATTGCAAATTACTTTGGACGTCTCAAATTGCTCTGGGACGAACTCAACAACCTTGAACGGGTGCTTATATGTACATGTGGAGGGTGTAAATGCAGTCTGAGCATCCAATTGGAGAAACGAAAGGAAGAAGAACGAGTTCATCAGTTCTTGATGGGCCTTGATGGAGAACGGTACAATACCATTCGTTCCAATATTCTGAGTCAAGACCCATTACCTAATCTCAATCGAACTTATCATATGGTTGTTCAAGATGAACAAGCAAGGACGATAGTGAGTACACATGACAATCGTTCATACCCCGTAAGCTATGTAATGCGAGCAGGACAAGGAAATAGTGTTACGCTAGGGGGGGCCAAAAAGGATGGAGTGACATGTGGACACTGCCACCGCACCGGGCATGATACAGGCGGATGTTTTCAACTCATTGGATACCCTGATTGGTGGGGTGCTAAACCACGATCTAATGGTTGAAGTGGAAGTCAGGGCACTCAACAACAGATTAGACGAGTCAAAATTGCAACACCAAGAGTCAATGTAGCCCAAGCTGCTGTAGGTGAAATCCCTTCCCAAGCTGTCTCGATGACAAATACAGAACAGACTGCTATTGGAGAACTTTCAAAGGAACAATGGAGTGCTCTCTTGGCAGTTCTTAGTGTCCATAAACCTGAAACCAACCAACGTCTTTCAGGTAACTTACCATGGATTATTGACACCGGAGCGTCAAACCATATGACAGGGACACTCAATCATATGACGAATGTGAGGACAATTGAACCATGTCCTGTTGGGCTGCCGAATGGAGAAGAAACTTATGCAGCAAAGCAAGGCACTGTGGTGCTTGGTGAAAAATTGAGACTGCAGAAAGTTTTATTTGTGCCTAAATTAAACTGCAATTTAATTTCTATATCTCAACTCTTGGCTGATTCGCCCTATCATGCTCAATTCACTGACAAATTTTGTGTTATTCAGGACCGCACCTCGAAGACGCTGATTGGAACGGGTGAACAACGGGGGGGGGGGGGGGGGGGGGGGGGGGGGGGGGACTTTACTTCTTGAAGAAGGCAGAATCCATGCAAATCAATAATGTTTTCAGTTTATCGCAAGCAGAGTTGTGGCATCAAAGGTTGGGGCATCCATCACCTACAGTTATGAATTTTCTTCCTAATTTTGAAGATGGCAGTAGTTTGAATAATAGACACTGTGAAGTTTGTTTCCGGGCCAAACAAACTCGTGAACCTTTTTCTTTAAGTTCTAATAAAGCAAGTTCAATTTTTGAGTTAGTTCATTGTGATTTGTGGGGTGCTTATCGTTATTTTGATAGTGTTGGGATTATACATCAGACTTCGTGCGTAGGAACACCCCAACAAAATGGTAGAGTGGAGAGAAAGCATCGACATATTCTAAATGTGGCAAGAGCGTTGCGTTTTCAAGCTAATTTGCCAATTAAGTTCTGGGGAGAATGCATTCTCACTGCAGGCTATCTTATTAATCGGACACCCACTAAATTGCTCAAAGGTAAAACCCCTTTTGACATTCTTTTTGGGCGCTCACCTGATTATTCTCTTCTTCGTACTTTTGGGTGTTTGTGTTATGCGAAGAATGATGCTCGAATTAAAGATAAATTTGCAAGTCGTAGTCGTAAGTGTGTGTTTATTGGTTATCCATACGGCAAGAAAGGGTGGTATTTGCGTGATTTGGAAAGTGGGGAGCGATTTGTTTCACGGGATGTCCAGTTTCTTGAGACCATATTTCCCTTTTCTTCTTCACTTACTAAGCATCGTATGTCCCCCATGATTGAATATGTTGATGATCTTTCCAATGACCTTCCAGAGACAATTACTGAAAATGGGCTTGGGGATGATTTTTCTAATAATCTTCCAACCGACAATCGTTGAATCAGAAGTGTCCTTGACAGATGAAGTGACTAATATAAATGCAGCGAACTTACCCACTTCCAACTCTGCTTCTAGTGATGATGATGAGAACCTTGGTCGTGGAAAATGGGAAAAACGGGTTCCTACATATCTCCATGATTATGTCACACACTCTGCTAGTCGCATATCCCCCCCCTGCCATGTTCCACCTCTTCCAAAACTTCTTCAGGTACGGTACATCCCATATCTCACTTTGTTAATTATGATAAATTTTCTTTGGCACATCGGCATTACCTTGCAGCAATTACTGCTGAGCATGAGCCCACATTATTCTCTGAGGCTGTACAAGCTCCTCATTGGTGAGAGGCCATGCGCCAAGAGCTTCAGGCACTTGAAGACAATGGCACTTGGATACTTGAGGATCTCCCTCCTGGTCATAAAGCCACTGACAACAAGTGGGTTTACAAGGTTAAATACAATGCAGATGGATCGATTGAGCGCTATAAAGCATGACTTGTCGTCCGAGGAGATCGACAAATCGAAGGAGTTGATTACAATGAAACATTTGCACCCACCATTAAAATGGTTACAGTTCGTGCCTTTCTCGCTGTTGTTGTTGCTCGTGGATGACCTCTTTACCAAATGGATGTGAGTAATGCTTTCTTGCATGGTGATTTAACAGAGACAATTTACATGAAGCTCCCCCCTGGGTTTGTGTCCTCATGCCCGAACAAAGTTTGTCGTCTCCGAAAGTCTTTGTACGGTCTTCGTCAAGCTCCTCGGTGTTGGTTTGCAAAGTTGGCAGACTCTCTCACTAATTATGGGTTTCACCAGTCATCTTCTGATCACTCATTATTCACTTTCAATCACAATGGTGTGCAACTATATATTCTTATCTATGTAGATGATCTCGTTATCTCTGGCAATGACGATACTGCTGTGCATCATTTCAAGCTCTACTTGAGTAATTGCTTTCATATGAAGGATTTGGGCACATTGAAATACTTTCTTGGTCTCGAAGTCGCTCGCAACGAATCCGGTATTTTCCTTAGCCAACGAAAATATGCTTTTGATATCCTTGAAGAGACTGGTCTCTTGGGTGCAAAACCTGCTGATGTCCAACTAGAGGAAAACCATCGATTGGCTTTAGCTAATGGAAAAGAGATGACCGATCCTACCAGTTATAGGAGGCTCGTTGGTCGGCTTATATACTTGACAGTTACTCGTCCAGATATTTGTTATAGTGTGCACATTCTCGCACAATTCATGCATAAACCACAGGTTCCTCACTGGGAAGCTGCACTTCGTGTGGTGCGTTATTTGAAGGCTAATCCAGGGCAGGGGCTTTTCTTTCGGGCTGATTGTGATCTCCGTCTATATGCCTATTGTGATGCTGACTGGTTTGGTTGCCCGCTCACTCGTCGCTCATTGACTGCTTATTTTGTTCTTCTAGGAACTTCCCCGATTTCATGGAA
The DNA here is from genome assembly GCF_001879475.1 of Ipomoea nil. NCBI lineage: Eukaryota > Viridiplantae > Streptophyta > Magnoliopsida > Solanales > Convolvulaceae > Ipomoea > Ipomoea nil. Next base: position 5,274,857 of record NW_017618262.1, on the reverse strand, counting down.
AACTAAGAAGCAACAGACTGTCTCGCGCTCCTCTGCTGAAGCTGAGTATCGTGCAATGGCTGCGGCAACAAGTGAATTGAAATGGTTAAAAGTACTTCTCCTTGATCTTGGTATTTCTCATGCTACACCAATGCAATTGTATTGTGATAGCCAAGCGGCTGCACATCGCTCGTAATCCAGTCTTTCATGAGTGAACCAAACACATTGAAGTCGATTGTCATTTTATTCGTGATGAAGTTCAGTCTGGTAATATTCAACCCTCTTATGTTCATACTTCTATGCAAGTGGCATATGTTTTGACCAAGGCCTTGGGCAAGCCTCAGTTTAAGTTTCTTTTAAGCAAATTGGGCATTCTTGATGTTCATGCTCCAACTTGAAGGGGGGGGGGGGGGGGGGGGGGGAGGGGTATTAGAATATAGAATATTAGCAATGTTATTTTTGGTTGTAACTATTCGTTTCCTTTTCTTTCCTGATCTTTTGGTATTTTATTTCCTTGGCTTTGTATTTTTCCTTTTCTGTCATTAGCTTTCTTGGAGCAGAGGACAACCCTCTTTGTATATATGTGCTATATTTTTATCAATGAAAAGCAAGGTTAAATTTTTCCCTTCATTCAAAACTCTTGATTTATTAGTTGAATACAAAAAATCAAGTGTAAACAGTGCTGTTTTATGATTGAGGTATGTATGTATGAAATGCATATGGGCTGCACATACAGTTCACGTAAACGGAGATGTCTTATTACCCATCTGATGGAGAAACACTCTGTCTCTTTACCTTGATTTATGTTCTTTCAGTTATTATCAAAGACAGACAGATGTAGCTACACCAATAGCAGCAGAGGTTCCAGAGCTAGCAACATGCATGGAGAAGACTTTAGAGGAGGTTAAGGAAGTAACAGAGGGTCCATAATCCTGAAGTTGCAGGGGAGGTTAGTGCAAAGCAGAAGAGGATTTGGACATTGCAGAGGATGATGTCCATAATTTGGAAATTGAAGTAGAAGAGGGTCCTTTGTATTGTCCTATCATCAAAGTTCAGTCTAATCAAGTTCTTTTAATTTCACTCCTTCATATTCCTTTTTCTTTATATATATATATATATATATATATATATATATATATATATATATATATATATATATATATATATATATATACATACATACTGTGTTTTCTTTATAATTTTAATGTTTTTGCATAATAGTTTCCTGGAACTCTGGAAGCAATTTTGTGAGTGAGAATGTTAGTACATCAATTAAAAGGTCTCTTTTTATTAATTTTCATCTGTTCAAAGAAAGGCAAGAATGTGTTTTCAAGCTTGAAGAGTGAGAATAAGAGTAATGTTATTGGTCGAATTTTTTTGATAAGTAGTTCCTGTATGGCATACTTTATTTTTTCATTATGCATTTTGATGATTAATTCCTGTGTGTTTTTCCATAATAGGTTGCTGGAAGCAATTTTTTGAGTGGGGATGAGAGCAAAAAAAAATTAAAAGGTCTCTTCTTAATGAATTTTCATCAACTAGGCTAGAATGTGTTTTCAGGCTTTTAGAAGTGACGACAAAGTAGTAGTGTTATTGGTGGGAATTTGTGGAAATTTGTGGATGGAGTAATTCATCAATGGTGTAAATATGTTTTTCAATTATCTACAGTCATGCATTATCAATGTAGAACCCTCCAGGATTAATTACACAATGAATGGTAGTATGCTTAGTTTAAAAGGATTTGCATTGAACTTTGTAAAGTTTACTCTATGTTAAAGCCATATTGTGCTGGTAGTTTAGATTTGGGCCTACAAAAAAGATTAACTAATGTTAAAGTATGTATGTTATATGTATATTTTTTTATTTATTTTAATTTTTGCCAGTAATTATTACATTTATTATATATTTTATATTTTATATAGTGTTTATTATCCGATATAATACAATACATAAAGTACAGGCTAAAATGTACTATATACTATTTAATTTATGAGTTAATTAATTCAATAAATTATTTGAGTTTATTAAAATTTATTTATTTACATATAAAAACAAATATGTGAATTCGAGCCTCACTACTGTTTTAGTAGGTTGATAAAGTAGTGATGGTCGGATACTGCATTCTAATAAAGTCATTATTAAATAAAAATCTGTGAATTTATATATTCTTTGTATTTTATTTTGATTCAAAGTGAAATGTTTGCAATAATAAATTAAATTCAATTTTTCACATGCTTAAAATTTGTAGGGTCTTTACGTAGTCGTTTCTTAGGTATGTAATTTAAGATGTTGAAAAAGTACATTTTCAAATGTATGTTATTGTTTCAAGGGTTAACCCGCCAATGAGTTAAAAGTCTTGATATGTAATTATTTTTAAAAATGTTGTATATAAAAAAAAATTCAATAATTTGTATTTTTTTTTTGAAAACAATAATTTGTAATTTCTTTATCATTATGATAATATTATTAATCTAGCCAATTTATTTTAATTTTGAATATTTTCAGTTGTCTTTCTATAATTAGACTTATATTATGTTAGTTTAATATTATGGACCTAATACAATTTGTATTAATTAATTTTTGAAACTCCTCATTATTCAATGTGTATTGGAATTCGGTAACTTTTTCCTTCTTATTCTTAAACAATTAATGTATTCTCTTCAAATAGGATTTGAACTAAATATATACAGACTGAAATTATTATAAATGCATGAAAATAGAATATTTTTAGGGTTTGAACTTGGTTTCATACTACAATTTGGCAGACAGTATGATGTAATGGATAGTGTATTTAATTTGGATTATATATATACACGCACAAAATATTGATGTTACTTATTTAAAAAATAGATTTTGATACAAAATATGTTATATTTAAAGTTTAATTTGTTGAATATATTATATTAAAAATATTTAACTGCATTATAAAATTATTTAACTGCATTATTTGATTTGAACTCTATATTTATAATTATGAATAATTTTAGAATTGGTACCAATATTTTACTTTTTACACATTATGCATTTTTAGGCTCAGAAAATGAAAATATCTAAGGACAGTCAATTTATTTGTATGAGCATATGGATATCGGTAATCGCATCAACTCTCAAAATAATGACATTTCAATTCAAGGTGTACAATTTAACACCCTGACAAGCAGTGAGTTTCCAAATGGTCTCAAAATTTTTAACATGTGGAAACTCTACTGTTTGTTTGAACACTACACAAAATGTTGTTTATAAATAAATTTTTAATAATTTGTAATACTTTTGAATTTTCAATGTCATATCCTATTTTTAATATAATTCTATAATTATTATTCTTATGGTATTTATCCTCAAAAAAAAAAAAAAAATCAAATGATATTTGGGTCTCAGAACAAATCTAAAATGAGCCATGTATTAACAACTTAATTAAAAATGGTATGTACCATGTATTACACAAATTATGTTGTGCAACCGTGTGCACCTTATATGGTGCACACGATTGCAAAAACGACGTCGTTTTGATTAAAAATGCGCGTTCCACTTTAAAAAAAAAAAAAGATTCAGGTTCGATTCCCGGCAATAGCATTTTTTTTGTGCGTAATTTGAATTATATATCCACAAATTCATAACTATATATCCACAGTGAATGAATAACACAAAATCCAGAATGAATGATGTATATATGTAACAGTTTTTTTAAATTTAGAAACGCTTTCAATTTCAAAAAATTGTGTAATGATGCAACTATAATAACAAAAATAATTACTATCAATTTCTTAACATAAATTCAATATTTAGAACTTTATGCCCGTGCATCGCACGGGTGAAATACTAGTAGTAATAGTAATAGTAATAGTAATAGTAATAGTAATAGTAATATAGTAATAGCAATAGCAATAGCAATAGTAATAGTAATAGTAATAGTAATAAGTGAAATATCATTTTTACCCTCATTTTTAACGGCCCAAATACTTATTTAACGGAGAGGGGGAGAAATAGCTACTTTAAAAACAATTGAGGGGGATAAAGTAGTTATCTAAACAACACAGGGGGAAAATGTGTTATAAGTAAACAACTCAGGGGGAAAAGTGTCATTTTCCTTAATAATAATTTAATAAAAGAAATAAAATTAAAAAAATAATAATAAAACATATGTGGAGCCGAACGTTCGGCTCCCCTTAGCTTTGTCACTTTTCTCACATCGGTGGAAAAAGTGGCATGGGAGCCTTGCCCATCCGTTGATGGGCAAACAGTGAGCCAGCGAAACTGGCTCTTGTTATTCAAGGAGTCGAAATGGCTCTACAGTAAACTTTAAAAAAAAAAAATAGAGGTGTTTTGGGGAAATCAGTCTCTAAAACGCTAAGTGAAAATATTATAAATTGCAATGTTTAGATTTTCAGTGGTTTGGAACAAATTGTTGCTTCAAACTGTTGAATAACCAAACACTTTCTTTAGCATTTTGATCTTTGGGTTACATCATATTTACCAATCGTCCAATATCTTTGGGTTACACTATAATTAAATTTTTTAAATTTTTACTACATCTAAATTCCTTAAATTAGAAATTTCTTTATCCATAATAATTCAGGAAAAATTGCACTTTTTCCCCCTGGATTATATGTTTGTATCACATTTTTCCCCTGAATTATTCATGTATATTAGCCCCCTCAATTATTCTAAAAGTGGAGGTTATTTTCTCTGATATATTAAATTGACATCTCTATCCCTAAAGTACACATTTTATTTATTTTTCTTCTCCAACAAATTATAGCTTATACGTAGGGATGACCACAGTTCGATTCGAACGGAATCGGACACTATAGCAATCGAATTGAAAATTTCCGGTTATGATTCAAATCCAGAACCCAATATTTGGATTTTAGTTTATTAAAATCATGAATCGGAAAAAAATTGGATCTTGAACTGTGAACCGGCGGTTCGAATTGGAACGACTACTAGCATTAGTTAAAAATTAAAATTATAATATTTACAAATATTGTATGTTCTTTTTTTACATTTATTCTGATTCTCACATATAAGTATATATGATCGTGATTTGGTTTTGATTTTGAACCGCCGGTTCACGGTTCTGGATCCAGTTTGAATTGCTGGTTCAAACTTTATTTTAAAATTTTACTTTTTATTTTTAAAATAGTCTAAATTCAATAATAAATGTATTTTTTTCAGTTCAGAACATGAACCAGCCGTTCCGATTCGCAATTTTAATAAACTTTAAATATCGGGTTTCGATTCTAAATTATAATCGGAATATTTCGGTTTGGTTGCTATAGTGTCCATTCAGTTTGAACCGAATTATAGTCATTATTTGTTGGAGAAGAAAAATAAATGGAATATTTATTTTAACGGTAAATATGTCCATTTAACATTTCAGGGGAAAAAACTGTCACTTGAATAATTCAGGGGGAAAAAGTGCTATAAGTATATAACTTAGGGGGAAAAGTGCTATTTTCCCTGATAATTTATTCAACAATAATGTTTGAACTAAATGAACACTGAGCAAAACACCTAAATGACTGGTACTGTTAATTCATTCATTGATCTTGTATATATGTGCATTCATTAAATGTATTAGAACCCTTTGCAACAAAATACTTGGTTACTGTTTAAAAAAAATTTAGTAACAATTATAATGAATCTCCTATATTACATTGTATTCATATACTATGAGTTACATATTCAAATAAAAAAATTCGCCATTAAATAAATTACTTGTGTATAAACATCTCATATATAATATTGCATTGATATACTTTCAAATATTTATTTAATAATAAACATAGCGCAATAACTCATTCGTGGGATGCGTGTGTAAAACTAGTATATCTACTATATCTACTATACTAATAAGAGCCCAAGAGAGTTAGGCCTATAATGAGTAGAAAAAATGGCGGTCAAGTTTTTAAATCAAATGAATGGCTCAGATTGATCAGATTTTAATTTTTCATTAAGATTTCCTAATTTATTCTTAATGAATATGATTATCTGTTAACTTTTCCGTTAAATATTATCTTTTCCGTTAATTTCTGTTAGTTCACCGTTAACTTACTCATTGATTTCAATAAAAAAGGTCTTAGGTTCGAACCACATCCCTATCAAAATTGGCATAATTTAGTAGCTACAACAAAAAATAATACATATGTATTTCTTTAATTTAGAATTATGTGTCTACAATGCCTTTATTAAAAAAAAAATATATTCATTATCAATAAATTAAATAAGAGAAACAATTTCATTAGTTATATTGTCTTTATTTTTGTCCAATAAAAAAATTCTTTACATTCAAAATTCAAATTCATCAATTGATTATATTCACTACATTATCCCTACAATGTCTTTATTAAAAAAAAATTTATTCATTATCGATAAATTAATTAAGAGAAATAATTTCATTAGTTATATTGTCTTTATTTTTCTCTAATGTAAAAATTCTTTACATTCAAATTCATCAATTGCGTATATTTACTACATTGTCTATTATCTTTTTTAATTTGTGCACTATTTTTTAATTAAATATCAAAGTTATAATACAAAATAATGTTATATATTTATTTAACAAGTATTTTATTAACACCATGAAAAAATTTTAAAAATTTAAATTAATAAAGCCAATCATATTAATTACTTGAGGGATTTGTTGACAAAGAGAATATTCAAATCACACAACAAATTGAAGTGAGAAACTAACTCGCAATGTCCTTGTTTGACAATCAGCAATTAACGGTTAGCGTTAGCGGATTTGACCAGCGGATTATATTAACGGTTGGTAAAAAGATATTTGAAAAAATTAGCTGTTTAAATTAACATTTAAAATGACGTACTAATAATAATATCTACTATATCCACTATCTATTATATATATATATATATATATATATATATATATATATATATATATATATATATATACACTAATAAGAGTCCAAGAGAGTTAGGCCTATAATGGGTAGAAAAAATGACGGTCAAGTTTTTTAATCAAATGAATGGCTCATATTGATCAGATTTTAATTTTTCCTTTAGATTTCCTAATTTATCTTTAATGAATATGATTATCCGTTAACTTTTTCGTTAAATATTATCTTTTTCGTTAATTTATGTTAGTTCATCGTTAACTTACTCATTGATTTCAATAAGAAAGGTCTTAGGTTCGAACCACATCCCTATCAAAGTTGGCATAATTTAGTAGCTACAACAAAAAATAATACATATGTATTTCTTTAATTTAGAATTATGTGTCTACAATGCCTTTACTAAAAAAATATATATTCATTATCAATAAATTAAATAAGAGAAATAATTTCGTTAGTTATATTGTTTTTATTTTTCTCCAATGTAAAAATTCTTTACATTCAAAATTCAAATTCATCAATTGATTATATTCTCTACATTGTCCCTACAATGTCTTTATTAAAAATAATTTATTCACTATCGATAAATTAATTAAGAGAAATAATTTCATTAGTTATATTGTCTTTATTTTTCTCCAATGTAAAAAATCTTTACATTCAAATTAAACAATTGGGTATATTCACTACATTGTCTATTATCTTTTTTAATTTGTGCACTATTTTTAATTAAATATCAAAGTTATAATACAAAATAATGTTATATATTTATTTACCAAGTATTTTATTAATACCATGAAAAAATTTAAAAAATTTAAATTAATAAAGCCAATCATATTAACTACTTGAGGGATTTGTTGACAAAGAGAGTATTCAAATCACACAACAAATTGAAGTGAGAAACTAACTCGCAATGTCCTTGTTTGACAATCAGCCGTTAGCGGTTAGCGTTAGCGAATTATATTAGCGGATTTGACCAGCGAATTATATCAACGGTTGGTAAAAAGATATTTGAAAAAATTAGCTGTTTAAATTAACATTTAAAATGACCTAATAATAATAATAATAATAATAATAATAATAATAATAATAATAATAATAATAATAATAATAATAATAATAATAATAATTGTTTTAATAATATTTTTTTTTTAATATAGATGTGTTTTGGGGAAATCATTCTAAAAAACGCTAAGTGAAAATATTGAAAATTGCAATGTTTGTATTTTCAGTAGTTTGGAACAAGTTGTTGCTACAAACTGTTGAATAGCCAAACACTTTCTTTATCATTTTGATCTTTGGGTTACATCATATTTACCAATCGTCTAATATCTTTGGGCCGGGTTACATTATAATTAAAATTTTTAAATTTTTACTACATCTAAATTCCTTAAATTAGGAACTTCTTTATCTATAATAATTTATTCAACAATAATGGTTGAACTAAACGAACACTGAGCAAAACACCTAAAGAACTGGTACTGTTGAGTCATTTATTGATCTTGTATATATGCGCATTCAGTAAATATATTAGAACCCTTTGCAACAAAAATACTTGGTTACTATTTAAAAAAAGTTTAGTAATAATTATAATGAATTTCCTATATTACATTGTATTCATATATTATGAATTACATATTTAAATAAACAAACTAGACATTAAATTACTTATGTTAAACTTCTCATATATAATCTTGCATTTATATACTTTCAAATATTTATTTAATTATAAACATTGGGTAGAAAAAATGACCGTCAAATTATTTAATCAAATGAATAGTTCAGGTTGTTCAGATTTTTATTTTTTCTTTAGATTTCCTAATTTATCCTTAATTATATGATTATTCGATCCGTTAACTTTTCCATTAAGTACCGTTAATTCACCGTTAGTCTAATTCTAATATTAAAGTCTAATATAGACTTATAACTACAACATTAATCTAATTCTAATATTAAAGTCTTAATAGAAATCTAACCACAAATCCGGCAAATTATGCTGTGAGCATGTGCCAACCTTGCAAGGTAGGCAAGATTCCATATCCATAATTTGTATACTGTAGATTCATAATTTATATACTGTAGATCCATAATTTCTATACTGTAGATTCATAAAATTTATACTTTAGATTCCAATTGGTGAACTCTGTTTTCACAAATCAGAGAACTATATGTTCATAATTGATAACTATACAGTTTAGAAATTATGAATTTACAATATAGAAATTATGAATCTACAGTACATATATTATGAATCTGCAGTATAGAAATTAATAAATTATGAATCTACTATATAGAAATTATGAATCTACTATATTTAAATTATGAATCTACAGTTTAGAAATTATGAATCTAAAGTATAGAAATTATGGATATACAGTATAGAAATTATGAATCTACAGTATAGAAATTATGGATATGGAACTATGCCCACCTTGCAAGGTGGGGAGCGTTATGTCATGGAACCGTGTTCACCATTCATGGTGAACACGGTTCCAACGGTGTTAGTACACCGTTATCTTTTTTTTTTTTTTTCTTAATTAATTGCGCGACTTTTCTTCTTCATTTTCACATTTTGCGGTTTCACTTTAATTTGAGGTGAACAATGATTTCGGACAGTCATAAATTATGAATTCATGCCTGCACATTCACTTTGGAACCATGCCTACACATTCCCGTCCGAAATCACGGACATTCATAAATTATGAATTCATGCCTGCACATTCACTTTGGAACCATGCCTACACATTCACTTTGGAACCATGAGATTATGAATTTTCTGTTATAAGATTATGAATTTTCTGTTATGAGATTATGAATTTTCTGTTGTGAGATTATGAATTTTCTGTTATGCGATTATGAATTTTCTGTTATGCGATTATGAATTTTCTGTTATGCGATTATGAATTTTCTGAAAATTCATAATCTCATAACAGAAAATTCATAATTTGATCAACGCGCGCCGTTAACTCCACATTCGCGAATTTTTTTTTCTTTTTTTTTGCCTAAAAACGACGTCGTTTAGCCTTGTGTTCACCATTCACGGTGAACACGTTTCCAGGGCATAATTTGCCGCAAGGTGGGCACGTGCTCACAGCATAACGCTCCTATTGCCAGAATCTCCTCAAACAATATTAGTATATATTTAATATTTTATACTTTAATTTTTATTTGCTCTCCCTTATATCCCGTATTTTGTTTCAACCATACCCATACAATTATTTTATTGGCAATTATAATCAATCTTGACTATATTATCTTTTATTTGTAAACTTAGAATTACCAATTTAAATACACAAATTCGACATTCAATTATTATGCATGGACAATTCCAATATAATCTTGCCTTGATATACTTTAAAATACTTATTTAAGAAAAATATTGGGCATTATCCCAATCGCGCAATGCGCGTAAAAATCTAGTACAATAATAATCTTGCTTGTCATTCTTTTATCAAATAAAAGTTGTCAATTATTTTGTCAGCAACATTTTTTTTTTTTACATAATTAACTGATATTTATTTTACTAATTAACTTAATATTTCAAAATTTGAGGGTAAGAGTGTACATTTGGCTAACCAAACCGTTTTAACTGAAATTTTAATGCTTTTTAAGTGTTAACCGAACCGAACTTTGTACTACCAAATTAACCGAATTAAATTTTTTTTTTGAATTAATTGGTTGATTAACCGATTAACCGAAATTTTTTACCTAAATTTTTAAATCCTTAAAATAATACCTATAATAATAAATCCAATTACTTCAATACCTATAATAATAAATCCATAAATTCAATTCAAAATCTAAAGTCCAAACATCCATAGTCTTATGGATTATTTTTGGTGTCCACCAGCTCTTATATACTTGCTACCAATTTCCATGTTCTACGTTCCATCCCCTCTGCTGCAAGTATCAAAGTTTGGGCGCAGAAAACGTCGACAAGTTGCAGAGGTTTCCCCTAGCTTCTTCTTCATATTTTTCCTTCTTTTTTTTTTTTTTTGTTTTTGTTTTCAAAGTAATGTTTTTACTTAGTTTTGTATGATGACATGCATTTTCCTGTGTGATTGTGCTCTCTGAATCTCCTTCATCGGGCAGAGAAACTACATTTTCTGACTCTTTTTTGATTCACACTGCTGGAAATTATGAAATTTCCGATCACCTAAAAGTAATCTTAAATCAAGTCGAAAGTCTTGTTCGGACCACTTTTGGTATCCGGAAAAACCTTTGTTACTATTTCCGACCACTTTTTTGGTTTCAACTTGATTTAAGATAACTTTCAGGTGGTCTGAAATTCAATAATTTCTAGCAGTGTCAGGATTTCAGCACCATCATTTAGCCATTTGACATGGGGTGATGTATTGACTATATATATAGTATAGCTTGGATGAAATCGTGTGTTACGTTAATTTGTCTCGTCCATTTCTAGTTTTTGTTTTCCATTACAGTGAATACTCTCTTCACGCAATAAGGCTTATGGTCTTTTACTCTTTCTTATCATGTGAACAGGTCTTGTCAACTAAGAACATATTTTGCCATGGATACTACCTATCCTGAAGTTCCCGTTGAGTTGATGAATCTTTTCCATGAAAAAGACAGAAAACTTTATTCAATCCTTGTTTTTGAGCTTAAGCATGATCCTAAGGTATCTGTGAATATGATTGCCTTATGGATTTGGTTGGAACAGAATAAAATAATAAAACATGCTGTGCATAAAATCATGTCATCGTCCATGAAATTGATCAATGGGCTTGCTAATGAAGCTGCGGCTTGCCTTAGATGTATCACAGATGCCAATTATCTGTTCTCTTCTGATGCAAGTGAGATTTCACTCACTCAAAATGTCCTGGGAAAGCAATTGTCTCTAAAGTTCTTCCATCAAAATCGGGCCAATGCATTATGTGGGATCAGAATGGTTATGGAGAATGTTTGTGTCAAGGTATTGGAAGATCTCATGAAAATGGCCATCACGAGAAACACTGAACAAGAGTTGCTCAAAACTCAAATGGTCATGATGCCACCGTCTGAGCCGATGGATCCCACGATACCAAGGTCTGGGGGACTCGAAGTTACAGGTGAGTCATCTCGGGATCCCATGACATCAAGGTTTGGGGGACTCGAAGTTACAGGTGAGTCATCTCGGGTGCCCATGGAGGAACCAAAAGACGAGAGAATAATGTTTGCTACATTTTCTAAGGGCTATCCTATTTCTAAATGCGAGCTTTGGGATTACTTAAAGAGGAAGTTTGGAGAGTATAGTGTGGAGTCCATCTCTATGCAGGTGGTAAAGCCCAATGAGCAGTCGTTGTTTGCCCTGATTGTGTTCACCTCTTCAGCAATCGTTGACTTGGTTCTCAGAGGCATGGAAAAAGCTAAATTTAAAATTAAAGGCAAGCGTGTGTGGATGCGAAAGTTCATCCCGAAAGCCGAAGAACCACTTTGATCTTCCCAGTGTATATTTATGTTGTTTGTTTATGTTTCTAGTCAGTAAAGGCGGCCAAATAGGGTACGGTGCTCTCTGGTTTCCTGTTGTATTAATGAATGCAAATGTTTCCATTTCTGTTGTGATTTGTGAACTGATTGAACTTGAATATGTTGTAATGTTTTGGCTGTTGCATTGATGATTTTTTTGTTCTTTGTGCTTAGGTTTAATACAACTAATCTTAAGTATTGTTGCCAGCAATAAATTGTTATTGCATCTTATATATGACTAGTAAGCGATTACTTGAAAAGTTTAAATTACTTTCTATAAATATGTAGATTGAATTTGTGAGTACGTTTATTAAAAAGTATCATATTTTAGTAAAGAAAATTGCCCTAAGATATCAGCCGGTGAGAACGCTGGGGTTGGAAACCCCGAAGACAGCTTGAGAAGCCAAGAATCTTACTTCCAATGCTTTGACCTCTATCAAGAATCCCATCAAACCCTAGGATAGATCCCTAGCTTCTCCTCCGCAAACTTTCCCTAAGGAGGCTTCTTGGTCTTCCACCTCTTCAAGAGAGAAGAGTATTGTAGGAGTAGAAAAGAGTGGAGAAGTGAGGAGGGGATTGAAGAGAATGAATGGAATAGTGACCTATTTATACTTAGGGTTAGAATCTCTAAGTTTGAAATATATGGAGGGTTGAGATTTGATCTTAAATGATGGGTTGTAGGATTATTCTAGAATAGAAGGGAAGACATTTTAGGGGGATTAGGGCAAATAAAATTAGAGTTAGGAATCTTAATAAAATATGGTTTAGGGTTGAGTTTATAAAAATATCAAAACTGAATTCGTATTTTCAATCAGGATCATAGGTTCGTTTCATATAGACTTTTTAGGTTTAAATTAGAATATAATATAGAGTTACTACAATAATAAAATCATAATGAAATAATTTTCATTTGAATTTTAGTAATATAATAATTTATTTTAAAGGATCACACTATCTAATCTAATGGCCCGTAATTGACCATATGACCACACCTAACAACATTGCTGCACTTGATCGCCTCTCTCTCTCTCTCTCTCTATATATATATATATATATATATATATATATATATATATATACACACACACACACACTTAGTCTCATTCTTACAGGTGGGTGTAATTTGGATTATCCAAACTACCACCCGAAACCTCAAATGAATTTTAAATTGTGGGTGAGCCCGAATAGTTATCGGTTCATTATATTTTAAATTTTGCTATATCCGGATACAAATTTGGTTTGGAGATTAGATGTTAAAAATTTATCCATACCCGAATTAATCGAAATTTTATTATAAATATAATAATAAAAATTATATATTTAATTTTAAATGTATTTCATAATTAATAATAGAGTAAATACCCAAAATGGTCCCTCGACTATAACTAAATTCACAAATTGGTCCTTGACTTTCAATTTCAACCAATTAAGTCCTTAACTTTGCAATTTTGACATGATTTGGTCCTCCATCTATTTGACCATTTGTTGGCCGCGATCTTTGCGGATATATATTTAATTTCACGTGCAAAGCTCAAGAGAACGCTCTTGGAAGTGACATCGTTGTTTCGGAGGGGGGAGTGCTTCTCCGCTTGCTACTTGGGGATCATGAGCCGGTTCAGCTTAGAGAACGCTCTTGGAGGTGACAGCGCTGTTTCGGAGGGGGGAAGTACTTCTCTGCTTGCTGCTTGGGGATCGCGAGCTGGTTCAGCTTGCCTACATCGCTTGGAGTCACGGCTTTCTTGAAGAGCCGCTCCAGGGACTTCGGTGATCTATCTATCAAAAGCTATAATCTCTCCGACATGGGGTGCAGCGCCGGCAGTGGATTCAAATGTAACAGTGCGGTCTAGAAATGCAACTGGAACCTTAAAAAATCGACGATGGACCATGAAATTACATATATATCCTAAAAAAGCGCAGTCAACAAACGGTCAAATAGACAAAGGACCAAATTGTGTTAAAATTGCAAAGTTAAGGACTTAATTGGTTGAAATTGAAAGTCGAGGACCAATTTGTGAATTTAGCTATAGTCGAGGGACCATTTTGGGTATTTACTCTTAATAATATATTAATTCTTAAAAGTCTCTTAATTAGTAATTACTATTTTTTCTTATTTTTAGTTTGATAGTATATAGAAAAATATAAATACAAAAATAATAAAATTGTTAAAAAATTCAAAATTGAAAAAAATAAAATTTTTGGTATATCCAAACTAACCGAAATAAATTCGAAATAATTTTATCCGAATCGAATATATCTGAATTAAATTTGTTTCAGATATCAAGTTTAAAAAACATCACCTGAAATTTTTGGATATCCAAAATAAAATTTGGTGTCACTCGAGCCGAACCGAGCCGACACACACCCCTATACTCCTTCTTCATCATCGATTCAATCATGGTCTTTTTCCTCGGTCCTCATCAGGTTCTCTCCTCTATTCACCAGTGATTCGTAAGTTATTTAAATCATGGGCTAGGTTTATTTGTGAATTATGTGCTCATGTGTTATTTTATTTATATTTATGTTTGTTAGAAGGGGAGATTGTAGCAGAGCAAGTGTAGGGATTCAAGGGTTTTTGTTTATTTTGGAATCCAGGTAAGAGTTTTTTTTAGATTAACAAGGAGGGGGATACCCCAAAATGAAAGCTAGTTCCTTACACTATGAGCCCAAGTTGCATAGAGGCGATCATTTTCGATAACCTCCTCCAGACCAGGGGGCACCACGCAAGGTCTTCTTTGAGTTTCACCCGTCTTTTTTTTTTTTGTTGTGAAGGATATCAACACCAAGGAGATTCTTCTTCGGGGCAATAGTTCTGGTGGGTTATACACACTACCAGTTCCAAGTTCATCCCCTTCCGCTTTTCTTTCAACTCGTGCGTCTCCGTCTATCTGGAATGATCGTTTGGGCCATCCACACCATCGTGTCCTTAGTCGTGTTCTTCTTTTTTGTTCGGTTAGTGGGTCTAGCAGTGCTATTCGTTGTAACTCTAGTTTATGTAATGCGTGTCAAATGGGTAAATCTACTCGTTTTCCATTGCCACGTGTTGACACTTCTAGTTCAAACATTCTTGATTTAATCTATACTGATATTTGGGGTCCAGCTCCTCTCTTATCCTCTGATGGTTATAAATACTTTATTCTCTTTATCGATGATTTTTCTAGTTTTACTTGGTATTTTCCCATGAAATAGAAATCTGGTCTCTATGATATTTTTGAAAAGTTTCTTGTCCTTGTTGAGAGACTTTTCAATCATGAGATTAAATCTATTTAATCTAATTTAGGTGCTGAGTACAAAAAGTTGCATTCCTCTCTCACAAAATTAGGAATTTATCATAGACAATCTTGTGCCTATACTCACGAACAAAATGACTATGTAGAGCGAAAACATAGACATATTGTCGAAATTGGGCTCACTCTTATGGCTCGTGCCTCTGTTCCATCTAGATTTTGGAATTTTGCATTTGAGGCTACGGTTTATTTAATTAACAGAATGCCTTATGCTATTTTAAATAATTCTAGTCCCCATTCTTTATTGCATAAATCTCCTCCTTCATATTCCTTTCTTCGTGTCTTTAGTTGTCTTTGTTATCCTCACTTACGTCCCTATAATCGTCATAAAATGTCCTACAGATCCTCTCTGTGTGTTTTTCTTGGTTATCCCGAGTCTTTCATGGGTTATAGATGTATGGACTTACAGACTAATAAGGTCTTCGTATGCAAGCATGTCAGATTTGATGAAACAGTTTTTCCTTTTGCCACTAAAATTTCTGTGCAGAAAATTTCAGATTCTCATCCTAAACCGTGGGTTGCATCTATTCTTCACCCCGTGGTGATCAATCCGGTTCAGTCCGAATTGGCACAGCAAGTTGCACCGATTTGGACCGCACCAGCACTGCCGGCAGCGCCTGAACAGACAGCACAAACACTGCCAGCAGAGCCTATTGCGACCGAGACAGCACAAGAGGTTGTCATGGTCGCTGTTGCCCGCCCGCGCGGTCGCTCAAGGGGCCGCTCCACCCGACTGAACAGCCGCACACATGATATGGAAACACGGAGTCAGTCTCGCACACCTCCTGCAGCTTTGACAGCTCAAGTTTGCACCACTGATCCCACTTGTTACACACATGTTGTCAAACACTTGGAATAGCGCAAAGCCATGGATGAGGAATTTAATCTGGTTCCATCTAAACCTGAGCAAAATATAATTGGATGTAAATGGGCGTTTCGAACCAAGAGGAAAGGGGATGGTTCAATTGAGAGATACAAAGCAAGACTGTTAGCAAAATGATTTAATCAGGTTCCCGGTCAAGATTTTTTTGACACTTTCAGTTCGGTTGTCAAGCCTACTACAGTCATGTTACTTCTTTCTCTGGCTATATCTTCTCTGGTTGGACTGTGAGACAGCTAGATGTTCATAATGCTTTTCTTAATGGCAATTTGACTGAAACTGTTTACATGCGGCAACCACCTGGATATAATAATGTTCAATTTTTTGATCATGTCTGTTTGTTGAAGAGATCCTTGTATGGGTTGAAACAAGCCCCAAGAGCTTGGTTTAACCGCCTTCATGATATCTTATTATCCATTGGTTTTCAGGCATAAAAAACGGATGTGTCACTATTTTATTATTCCAAAAATTCTACTTATGTTTATCTTCTTGTCTATGTTGATGACATTCTAGTAATGGGCAGTGATCCAAATCTTGTGAATTATCTATTATCGAAATTATCTACCGCTTTCAAAATCAGGGATCTTGGTGAACCAGGTTTCTTTCTAGGTATTGAAACCATTAAATGCGGTGATGGAATTCTTTTATCTCAACAACGATATATTATGGATATTTTAAAACGTGCTGGTATGACTGATTGCAAACCTCTTTCCATTCCAATACCTGTTTCGAAATCACTTGTTACCTCTACAGATTTGTATGATGATCCTACAAAGTATCGGAGTCTGGCTGGAGCTCTTCAATATCTCACTATCACCAGACCAGATTAATCCTTTGCAGTCAATCAACTGTGTCAGCACATGCATGCTCCTACAATCACTCATTGGGAACAAGCCAAACGTGTGTTGAGGTATGTCAAGGGGACTCTATCTTATGGTTTACGTATTCGAAAATCTGAGTTAAGAGAGTTACATGCATTCTCGGACTCAGACTAGGCTGGCTGCCCTGAGGATTGTAAGTCAACCAGTGGTTATACTGTTTTTCTTGGGTCAAATCTTGTATCTTGGGTATGCTAGAAGCAAAGAACTGTTGCAAGATCCTCTACGAAGGCTGAATACAAGGGTTTAGCTGATGTTTGTGCTGAGGTAATCTGGGTTCTCTCCCTCTTACGTGAGATTGATGTCACTGGGATTTCCATTAAAAAGTTGTGGTGTGGTAATCTTGGTGCTACATATTTGTGTGCTAATCCCATTTTCATGATCGCACTAAACATGTTGAAATTGACTATCATTTTGTGAGAGACAGAGTTGTCAAGGGAGAGATTCAAGTCAACTTTATTTCCACCAAGATCAACTTGCTGACATATTTACAAAAGCTTTAGCAGGTCCTTGTTTTCTTTTCTTAGAGATAAGCTACAGGTCACGTATGTACCATGTGCTTGAGGGGGAGTATTAGGACTCTATCTATGTATTTGAGTCTACTTATGATTTCCAATCCTAGTCTCCCTAAGTCTCCTCTTGTATATATACCTAGGTATTATACTCTTGTAATTCATCACTGTTAATAGAATTCATTACAGTTCTCATCCTCTTTAGTATGGTGAATCTCAAGGTGCGTTTGGTTCGCACATGAGAATCAAAATGGTAATCAAATACTTGCGAAAGATTTTGGTGATATCATTTTGCATGCTTAGTAGTATGATAAAATTGGAATGATTACCAATATTGATGTTTGGTTATGTATGATCCTATAATTGAAATACAAGTTCTAAAATTATAAAAACAAAAAATAAGGCAATTAATCTCAATGAAATGATATCTAGAACACCAATATTCAAACAAAAATCTAAAAATAATCATTCAAACTTAAAAATTAGATTACGAGATGGAATGATAACCTTTTTAATTTGGAAATAATGTTTTAATTGAAGGGGTAATCAAAACTTATAATTATGTTTTAAAAAATTGTCTATCAACATTAATTATGATTTTGATTCTTATTTATAGTGTCTAAACCTACCATCCAAATACACTCTCAATTTCATTTGAGTTAGGTATTCGTATTTTTACTTCCTCACTCTTTGTAAAGAATGATAAGTTTCATCTCGTGGGTCGCAAGAGAAATGTGAAGAGAGAGATGAAGTAAAACTTGATAATAGAATTTGGGAGGTGAAGTGTATTTTCCATTTCCTTTATACAAGCTTGTCTCGCTCTGTGCGTGCCTATATTACTATATATACTGGTACAGGTCTTTGCTCCCTCTGCATATTCAAATGAACATTAGAGCATATAATCTCTATCTGTATATATGCATAATCGCCTTGTATGTGTCGATTGCGTTGCGGGCGAGCAATTCCGATGATTGTCCGACCGGACTGCCGGAATTCGCTACCGGAATGATGTTCGGATCGCCAGAGTTCTCCGTCGCAGGACAGCGTGGCGAGGCCATTGTGGAGAATGATGATGGTCGCAGTTCTTCGTTGTCCTCCTCTTCTATTGGGAGGATCAGCTATGACTCTGCAGCTGCTGGTGATGTCGACGGTGATGGTGAGGAAGTGCAGAGCTCGGCAAAAGGTGGTGCTCTCGACAGTTTGGAGCACTTGGAGGAAGCTTTGCCGTTGAAGTATGTAGCTTTGATCCCTTTCTCGTTGTATTTTATTAAACTTTTTCTTCAAATCTGCCTATATTATGTAATGCCATGTGATTGTTGCTGTTAATTTCATAGTTTGGCGGTACTTTTGCCAGTAAATTTGATGTTATAGTTAGGTTTCTGTGTTAGTATATGCGCATCATTTAATTGCAGTTAAATGTTGAAGATTCTATTTATATATGTGAACTATTGAATGCTCATTTCTGTATTCAGTATGATGTGGATTAAGAAATAGATGCATGTGTTTTCTTGACTAATGTTCGACTGACTGTGAAGGGTTGAAATTATGAGCTTACTTCATTAGAATCTAAATTAGATATGTTAATGTATTGCATCTTCAAGAAATCAATTTATGTAACTCGGAGTATTTATCATAAATGTTACACACAATAAATGGGGTTAGCAATCAAGAATGTAATGGATTTGAAAGATAAATTACTGGCCAAGAACCTACAGAAGTTTCATTATTCAATATATGGGCAATGCATGCCATAGATACTGGCCAATAGAAAAAATGTAATCTGAAAATTAATTTTATTTTTAAATTTTATTTTAGGGTTTAGGCTGGTAAAACCGTAAAATTATTGTGTTGGCACGAAGAATATGAATAATGACTTGCATGTTTAGAAGGTCTACAAGTGTCATTAGGGAAAGGTCCTGGAGTATTTTCTTTCTGACACTCAGATAATGTTCTTAGGTGATGTCCCAGTGAATATATAATTATATGATAAAAAATATATCCAGATATTTGGTCCACATTTGGTCATGCAAAAAGAACTTGATATTTTCTGAAATGCTGCAACCTTCACTACTGCTTTTTTCTCTGCTTGGATATATTGAAGTTGAAATCATTGGACATTTCCTTGTATCTTTCACATGTGATGAAATTTCTTTAACTAGTTAATGTTTATTCCTAGGGGATAATGCGTTAATAGAGTGTTATGCTAGCTTCATAGTCCTCATATTTCCTCTTTTCCCATTTTGAGGAGAGGTATATCGAAATTCTATGATGGTAAATCCAAATCTTTTACCAGTCTATCGGATGTGTCTTCCCATTCCTCTCTCAAAGATATTGTCAAGCCAGAGAATGCATACACACGAAAACGCAAAAATTTGCAAGAATTTCTTTGGCATCAATAGTAGTTACCAGCACAGTTGTGGTGTGATTTACAAGAAACCTTCCAACTATAGAACAAAAATGTCTAGGAATGAATCCTCCTCATCAGTACTGCAGCAGAAGTTCTCAGTTTTATCCTTATCTGATCCGCAAGGTGCTGCAGCTTCAATTCCTAGCATAACCACCATGAAGGAATAGATAAGATACATTCAGTGTAGCTTGATTTTCTGTCTCCTTATGAACCTTATTTCATATAAATGTTCATGGTGGTGGGAATATATTATAAGCAGTTTTTGGCTTTCAAGATGTGGCTGTTGCTCCCTTTGGTTATTGCTGATGGGCATTTTCAGTATGTACTCATCTATATAAATTGTTTTACCTTTGGTTTATCTATTTTAGGTGTTCTATTTAGACTTTACTTCTCTCTTACCTCAATTTGCTCTGACCTAGAGAATTCCTACTATTTTTTGTCAAAGATGAAAGCAATAAGGTGATGTGTACATGCATTTTTTGGGCTTGTGCTAAGCATTTGTGTGTTATAACCCCTAGCATACCTCGGAAAGTCTTTCCCAGGTTTGCTGGATATCAGTGCTCTCTTTGTTTTTTGATAGGGAGGGCTAAACTATTGTGTTGTCCTTTGGTATGATTAAGAAAATTGATTCTAAAATCTTTATTATTATAATTGATTTATTTCCTTTAGAGATAGCGAATAATTATGGTAAGGAGCTTTAATGCTTCTCCTTTCCTTTTTATGTTTTATTTAAGTCTTTGTAACCCTCTGGGGATTTCCATTTTAATAAAGGGGACAAGCAAGAAAGAAGTTAAGTTAAAATCAGAGGTGGGAAAACTCTCAAAATGTTCCTATTATCCTTGCTCCCTAATCCCTTTACTTTACCTCTCAACATAGACAACCTAAAAACAATCCCCAATAATCCTAATCACCCTGTGACGCGTGCGTTTGCGCGGGAACATAACATCCTTGCAGGGAGGAGGCCTGGTCACTCTCATTACAAGTCTTGTTACAATATTCTGATTCTTGGTAACATAAAGTTGGTGCTTTGTATTAAACTTCTCGGAAGTTGACAGTTCTGTTTAATTATTCAATTCTTTTGGCAGCTTGGAGCCTTGGACTGTGCATCAACTCGATTTTACAATGGTAGAGACACTCAAGCTATTGTAAATGAAAAGCATTGTAAGCAAAAGTTACCATTTCCAAAAAGACAGGATCTGTGGCTCAGCTAAAAAAGACAGGAAATGGTGGCAGTGGTTGAGAACTGGAGTATGGATTGCCAGCACAAGATCATTTAAGGTATGGGATTTAAACCTGGCAGAAGGTGTTTTGGAATGATTTCTTTGATATTTGCTATTTTTATTCTCTGTAATAAAGTATATTGTTAGTTTCTTCTTTCTGCATTCGCAACAGTAAATAACTGCCATTAAGTATGCGGTTTATAGATGCGCAAAACAGGGTTGACTTGAATTTACAGTGAAAAAAAGGGGCAATGCAGGCTCCTCTTAGTCCACATTTAACTTTCTAAGAATGTGCTGCTTTTTTTTTGAAAGGAAGAATGTGCTACTTAAGACCTTTTGAATTAGGTTTCTCTTTTCACCATTTTCTGACCATTTTGAGTTGTGATGGTATTTTATGAATGTCTAACAGTTAAAATTATCACTTAAAAGCAATAAAGAATTAGGATTGCAAGCAATTCAAATCAAGGCAAACATGATTTGGTTTGATTTGAGTGTATTCAAGCTCCATATTTGGGATCAAGTCCAATTAAAGAGAAAATTAGACATGTCAGAGCACAATTTGGAAGGTTGATTCTCTGTATAAACAAATTCTTTTTTAATAGAGGCTGTCCAAGTATATAGATTCATAATAATTTTTCAAAGAAAGTAAGTGAAGGAATAAGATGTGACCAATCAATAGTAAATAGGACATCTAAACCATGATAGATGGAGTATTAGCTATGCTCACGAAATTCAAAGTGGACGCAAAATTTATCTATATTACAATACAAACAACAAGTCTTGTATTATCTATAGAATAATACAACAAAGTGAACACAAAATATTAGATGAACTAAAAATAATAATACTCCGTAATAAGTAAGAAAGGCTTACAGAATCCCTAGGATAATAGCAAGAGCATACTTTTTCCTATTAGTGGATGATTATGTTGCATAAGCAAATCTATTAGACCGAGTACAGGCAGGACATTGAACTAATTAATCAACACTAAGCGGTGTCAGAATAAGGTAATAATAACAGTAAAAAGACTGTATGATGATTAATTATTTCAAACTTCCATTTTAAATTAAATTATTCCTTTTCCATCAATAATATCCTAAATTTATTTCCTATATGCAAAGATAATGTATTAGGATGTTGTGTGGTGCCCAATTTAACACATAATGAGATTGGTTTCTTTTAATTCACAAGAGTTCACTTAGTCCCCCATTGTGCAAAGGTTAAAACACCTAGCAGTGAACCAACACTTGAATACTTAACTAGTAGCTTATAATGCTCAAAAACACAAAAAATAAAAAGTAAAAAAATATTGTGATTTTGGAGTCTTTGAAATGGCAAATGAACATGAAACCAAAATTTATTCTGGTTCGGATGAACTTATGAAGGCTAGGAAGAAAGATATATGCTAGACCTTTTTTTTTTTCTCTTGTTTCTGATAGGTAATTTCTAGGTATTATCTTATTTGGAACTATAAAGTAATATCCCCTAATTTGGAGGGCTGGGGTTTTTGAAGGCCTATCTTTTATATCAACAAGAACTGAAAAATTATGATTGTATACCGTGGTGGCGTGGTATTTGAGAAAAGTATCTACAGCTATTAACTGAACCTACTAAAAATTGTTACTTTTGGAGTATTTTCAGATTATAGTAATTCATACTTCTGATTTAGTATATCATTAGTTGATAAAAAGTCCACTACCTCACACTTGAAGCGCGTGGCAGTGTTAAGAGGCCTATAAATACGGGTCAGTGTAGAAGACTGCATTGATGAATTCATAAGGAGAACGTCCTTTTCTCGAGGTTTCTTCTTTTCCTTCATATTTCTCTTTTTTTTTTCAAAGTAAACTAATAATTTTTTAAAAAATGTTTTTCCTTTGCACCTTAGTTTTGTATGTGACTTGCTTTTTCCTGTATGATTGTCATCTGCGAATTTCCTTCATAAGGCTGAGATACTACATTCTCTGACTCTTTTTTGATTGAGGATTTCAGCACCATCATTCAGCCATTTGACATCTGGGTGATGTATTGACTATAGCTTGGATGAAATTCTGTGTGTTACTTTGTTTCTCGTCCATTTCTAGTTTTTTTTTTTTTTTTTTTTTTGTTTTCCTAGTTATGATTCTTGGCCAGGCTCTATTTTTTTAGGTTTATTGTTCACAGTGAAGAGTCTCTTTGGTTTGGTTTGGCATGCTTCATATCTTCCTACCTTTTTTTCTTGTCTTTTACTCTTTCTTGTCATTTTGGTAGATTCACGGCAGTCTCATGGTGTGAATTTCATGTGAACAGGTCTTGTCAACTAAGAACATATTTTGCCATGGATGCTGCCTATCCTGAAGTTTCTGTTGAGTTGATGAATCTTTTCCATGAAATAGACAGAAAACTTTATTCAACCCTTGTTTTTGAGCTTGAGCGTGATCCTAAGGTATCTGTGAATATAATTGCCTTATGGATTTGGTTGGAAAAGAATAAAATAAAAAATGCTGTGGATAAAGTCCTGTCATCACCCATAAAATTGATCAATGGACTTGCTGATGAAGCTCTGTCTTGCCTTAGATGCATCACAGATGACATGTATCTGTTCTCTTCTGATGCAAGTGAGATTACGCTCACTCAAAATGTCTTGGCAAAGCAGTTGTCTCTAAAATTCTTCCATGAAAACCGGACCAGTGCATTATCTGGCATCAGAATGGTTGTGGAGACTGTTTGTGTCAAGGTATTGGACGATCTCATCCAAATGGCCATCACGAGAAACGCTGAACGACAGTTGCTCAAAACTCAAATGGTCATGATGCCACCGCCTGTTGCTGAGCCGAAGGATGCCATGATACCAAGGTTTGGAGGACTCCAAGTCACAGGTGAGTCATCTCGGTCAGTGGTGCCTCCCATGGATCCCATGACATCAAGGTTTGGGGGATTTGAAGTCACGGGTGAGTCATCTCAGTCAGTGGCGCCTCCTATAGATCCCATGATAGAAAAAAGGTTTGGAGGACTCAGATTCGCTGGTGAGTCATCTCAATCGGTGGTACCTCCCATTGATCCCATGGTACAAACGTTTGGAGGACTCAGATTCGCAGGTGAATCATCTCAATCGGTGGTGCCTCCCATTGATCCCTTGATAAAAAGGTTTGGAGGACTCAGATTCGCAGGTGAGTCATCTCAGTCAGTGGTGCCTCCTATAGATCCCATGATACAAAAAAGGTTTGGAGGACTCAGATTCGCAGGTGAATCATCTCAATCGGTGGTGCCTCCCATTGGTCCCTTGATACAAAGGTTTGGAGGACTCCGATTCGCAGGTGAGTCATCTCAACCGGTGGTGCCTCCCATTGATCCCAAGATACAAAGTTTCGGAGGGCTCACGCTCACAGGTGAGTCGTCTGGATCAGCGATGCCTCCTTTGCGCATGGAGGAGCCAAAAGACAACAGGACAATGTATGCTACTTTTTCAAATGGCTATCCTGTTTCTGATTGGGAGCTTTGGATTTACTTCAACAGAATGTATGGCGACTGTGTGGAGTCCATCTCTATGCAGCAGGTGGTAGAGCCCAATGATCAGTCGATGTTTGCCCTGATTGTCTTCACCTCTCCAAGAATCGTTCACTTGATTCTTAGAGGCCTGGAGAAAGCATTTTTCACAATTCAAGGCAAGGAAGTATGGATTCGCAAGTGAATCCCGAAAGCCTAAGAACCTCTCTTGTTCTTCTCCCCAGTGTTTCCGTTTTCTAAGTCCAGTTATGTTGTTTGTTTCAGTTTGTTGTCGATGAAGCTTAGTTATGGACTTATGGTGTTCTTTGATTTCAGTTTGTGGTAGATGAAATCCAGTCATGTAATATAAAATATATTGTACTAATGAATGCAAATCTTTCAATTTTGTTGTGAACTTGATTGCTATTCTGTAATGTTTTGGCTCTTGTATTGGTTATTTTTATTTTTATTGGTATTTTTTCTTCTGATATCCATTCATTTCCTTTCCTAACAAGTTGAAGATTACTGAAACTCACCAATTTTATGATTATGCTTAATTCAGGGAATCTCAAATGATTTAGTCAAATACATTGCATCAACCTATACCTGGCAACAATAAATTACTATGACTAGTAAGCGATTAGTTGAAAAGTTTGAAATTATTTTTGTTAAATATATACGTTGAATTATTAAATGCATTTATTGAAAAGTATGCGTTACATTACGCATGCATCGATATTTGTTATATACTCATTTTATATTTTGTTCGAGTCCGAACTCAAACTAAAAAAATTATGAGAATTCATTTTTAATTTGTTCTGGTGTGAAAATAATTTTAGAAGCTAAAATTTTCTTTTTGAAACTTGTCATATTCATGGATAATTGTTCAAAATCAACTTAGATTTATACCCTTGATGGTACTACCACTTTGCCCTCTCAACTTAAACATTTTGTAACATTTGAACAATAGAATACTTGACACTAAATAAATATTTTTCGTTAAATATTGAAATGCGAAAGGAATTAAAAAAAGAAGAGATGGCTTCAAATATTTTCTTGACAACTAACAATTACAACTATCATATCTTTTAAGATTTACATTTATTTAAGTGTAAATCTTGTCAAATTTAGCTATCACTCAGGTTTTAGATATTGTAGTTTGTCCCTTTCTTATATATGCCAAATGCCAATATATATTATGTATTATAAATTTTTAAAAATTAAATTATGTATAAATTAATTTGTAAATCTAAAAACATAATAGGTCTCAATTCAGGTTATACCCTTGATTTATGTCCGTTTTTTCTTTTAATTTTTTTTTATACATTATGCTATAAGAGTTTTGCTATACAATTTTTTGAACAAAAATATCTCTACCGTTGTAACTTCTGTTATCTTTTCCCATTATTCTTACTATGCACAACATACACAATATCTTTTATATATATATATATATATATATATATATTCTTCAATGATAATAATATGTGTACACATTATATATTGGAATAGTCTACAAATACAAATACATACAATACAAATACAAATACATACAAATACAAATATACAAATCTAATAAGAGCCAATAAAGTTAGGCTCCTAACGGGAACTAAACAAATGTTGGTGTAATTGTTGGTTGAAATGAATGGTTCACATTATTTTGATTTTAGTATTTTTATGATTTTTCTTTACACTCTATTATATTATTATTTTTCCTTAAATAACCTTGCATTCCGTTAGTATAAACTTTAGTAACAGAATATTCCGTTAACTATTTATTATTCTTAACTTACTCATTAGTTTCTATAAGAAAGGTCTTAAGGTTCGAACCACATCCCAATCAGAGTTGGCATAATTGTTAAACATATACTACAAATATGTTAAAATGTATTAAAAAAATACAATATAAAATTTAACATAAACTTTGGTCAAATAATTAGCCTGACTAAATACATAGATTCTAAGTTGAACATCAAAGATTATAAATCATGAACCTTGAAAATCATTTTCTTGCATTTATAAAAAAAAAAAAAAAAACAAATTTAGGTTAATTTTTTTTTCTCATTTAATTAATCTTCTTTTGATTATTTAGAACAAGGCTCAATTTTTCAATTACGTTTTTGCCATCGCGGCCTGCCACCTTCGCCCAAGCTGCGCGGTTGGCGCAGCGGGTCTCATGAAACCTGCCGCCCAGACCGTGTGGCCAAGGGCACCTGCCATGGCCGCGGGTCCGGCCACTTGTGTTTTGCAGGTTTCCGTGACTCGTAGACTCGGGGACTTGTTCTAAAAATGTTATGTGTTACGTGTACAAAATTGTTTTCCCAACAAAAGCATGATGTATCTACTTATTTGATGTGTATACCAACTTTGGGATTATTATAAGTGTTGAGCATGATTCCTAATTTTTGTACTCATTTGGCATGTTTTAATTGAGTTGTAAGTATATCTTGATCATGTCTAAATTGTTGAATTATGTGGTCAATAGTATGAAGTAATTTATAACTTCGTGAGTTTGAGGTTACAAGAATCCCTTGGTTATGAGTCCTTGCGTATGTTCCCGCATTGTTTTGACTAAACTTTATACCCCAAATGCTCATCTCGTATCTCCTATTTTCCCAAACTAAATTTACTATCTAGGCGTAGTATGTCATTTGTCTGCTAAAATGTATGTACTACTACGTGAGGAAAATCTTTATATCCTAGAGGTGGTCCTCAGATTCCGGTTACTTGAAAGGAAATGTTGTAAGGAACACTCCCGGAAATGTTGTGATGAAAAGAGACCCGGTGGAACACTCCCGAAAATGTTGTGATGAGACCCGGTGGAACACTATCGGAAATATAACAGTAGCCTGGTAAAAAAATCATGAGTTTACTTTGGGGCTTGAGCTATTACTCGTAGGGCGCGCTTGGAATCCCAGTTAGGGGGTGCGCACACCTAAGGTAGCGGGTCTTGTTTCCATGTTACTTATGAGATATGTGGGCGAGACGTTGTTAGGCCAGCAATGAGTTACTGAGCCACGATAGGTTCTTTCACACATGGTGAAGTTCCTACCTCCCCACCGTGATGATATGATGAGATTGTGATACGATGAGATTGAGGGATGATTATGATTCATGGGAAATATGATGCCCCCTCCACTACTACTATCTCTATATATAAAATACCGTTTCCTTGCGAGAGTGAGTGATTTTGATTTCATGTCTAGTATTAGTTCCACCATGTTGTTCCATTGATTCATCCATCATTGTCGAGTTGTCATGTCACTTGATTCCCAATGTTAAGCATGATATGATGTCTTATCGTCTTGCTATGATCTGGTTATTCACATGATTACATGTCACTTTGCTTACTTCTTGATTTATTAAGTCATCTAGTTTCATATCTTGTTGGTGTGTAATAAGTATATGTATATGAATTGCATAAGTGTTCGTACATGATTTACACCTGCATGTGAGCTTAGTGCCTATAAATAAGTACTGATATTGTATATGTATATCTATATACTTGTGAACCTATTTGGCTTATATCTATGTTCTTGACTGGCTTAACGTGTTATAAGTGTAAAACTACTTATTTTCCAAATCTAGTGCGAGTCACTGTAGTAATAAGGTGCAAAAGCAAGGGTCGATCCCACAGAGAATTGTACGATGCAATTTAATGACTTGAAATTAAATTAACTAATTAAACGATTTGAAGGTTCAAAGCTAATTAAGAATCAAATGCAAAGTAATTAAAATCATGAAGCTAAAAACGAATGAATAATTGAATCAAAACGTAAGAAGGTGAACAAGTAAATTATCAGGAAGCAGAAAATCAATTAATTAATTAATAAGGGTGCATAATGATAATTAACATTATGAGACTTTCATGAAAATTATCCTGTTCCTAAAAAGATTATTTAGCAAATCATAAAGAAAACACCAGCAAGTAGCTTACACAACATTGCTTTTCCCAAAGAATAATTATAATATAATTTTGACAATATTAAATAATGAAGAAAAGGGGACAAAGAGAATTGCCGTAATTAATTGTATTGCTGCAAAGAATTTGAATTGCTTAATTTTCCAAAGGATAACTCTCTATTGAATTGTCGAACACCAGAGACGGACTGCATAGCCGGAAATTGCCGCCCAAATTGTTTCCCCAACGCCGAACACTACGGCTACAGAATTCGTTGCCGTCGACCACCGGGAAATCACCTCCGACCGGAATTGGTCCGGAGTGAAAATTGATGTCCTTGATTCTCAAGTTTTCTTCTATTTATAATGCCTAAATCCAACAGCTTCCGCTTGAGCTCCCGCTGATCAACCGGATTGCCAGAAGAATCCATCTGCGGAATACTGGCACTGATTTGCTGCGCCTTTCTCGTTCCTCGCCAATTGACCGAAATAATTAAAAAGATTGTTTATCTGATGGCCCTAAAACAATCAAACAATCGGCTAACAACAATTTTATTAACTCAATTAATAATAATAATAATAATAATAATAATAATAATAATAATAATAATAATAATAATAATAATAATCTTATTAAAATGGGATTAAGGAATTATTGATCAGATAGAAGTCAAATAATAATCAAATTCAGTAAAAACTATTCTAAAATTAAATAATATTAACAAAGCTATTTATAACAATAATAATAGAAATATATATATATAATTAGTTAGCTATTGCAAAATAACTATAAAAAGATTATTTAAAATACCAATAAAAATAATGTTTATCAAATTTCCCCACACTTATTTATTTGCTTGTCCTCAAGCAAAAGCATTATTAAAAGGAAAAGATAAAGAAATTAAAAATAAATCAAGTATTAGATCGAGCTTTACCCAAATAGACTTTCAAATTTATTGCCACCAATGCAAAGTTAGTGCCAGCTCAAAGAATGTATAAAACATTTGACTAGAAATTAAACACTTTAACAACTAAAATAAATATAAATTGTGCTCATGTACTGACACCCCTTATATGAACTATACAAAAACTCAATAGACAAATATGAAAATTTCACCAAATTCAACCTAAACCAAATTCAGAAATATTCTATCACAGTGCAGGTGCAAAACATGAAGGAAATAAGGATCAAGGCATTTATTAAAATTGAAATGCAATTGCTCGTCTCTTCTACACTCATTATTTTTCTATTTTGACTTTTTTCAAAGAGAATTTCCCCAAAAACCTCGCCATTTTACGCCAGACTTGTTTGGGTTTTCAATTTTGTGTGTACTCATAAACCAGGCCACGACACTTATTTATTTATCTATGGTACATGTGTATAAGTGGCTGATTCAGCGGAGTAGAATCTCTTACTTTATTGCAAACAAAATAAATAAATAAATGTTACACTCATTTTTATTTTTTTTCATATTTTTCAAATCTTTTTTTTTTTTCACCTCACTTATGCCATACAGATGATCCTTGAACCAACACACTACACCACAATTTATAGCACTCAAGAATTGTTTAAGAATTTGATAAAGGTAATATAAGGTGAAAGACGCACATAAACTACTAAAGAAATTGTATAGAACACAAAGGTATTTGTGATTTTCAAATTCTTTTTTTTTTTTTTTTTTCGTTTTTTGATTTTTTTGGTTTTTTTTTTTTTTTTTTTTTTTTTTTTTTTTTTTTTTTTTTTTGACAAAGTTATTCAAAATATAAAGAAATTAACAACTAGTCAAAAGCAATATACACACTAAGAGTTGACAAAAACATGCATTATTTCTATCAACGAATATTTAAAAGACTTATAAAGGTAAAACTCAACTAATGCTAGAATTTTAAAATAAACAGGTTTAAGAAAATATACATAAGAAAAGAGAAAATTACACTTTTAGTCCTGTGACTATTGGGGTCTTGTTAATTTCAGTACTCGACTTTAAAAACTAACACTTTAGTCCCATAACTATGCAATTTTTAACACATTTGGTCCTGTCGACCAAATCACCGGCCAAATGTCATCGGAAAAATGTAAACCATTTTTAATTATTTAACATTGAGGGCAAATTGGTCATTTCAAGTAACTCTTTTCTTCTTCCTTGCACTGTGCACAACTAGCCGATTATTTCTCCGATTAGTATGATATAATTCTAAAGTAATGAATGATTTCTAGATGCTAACCTGCTGTATAAAATCAATATAGTGAAGAGCCCAATGCTTAAAGTGGGTCCCACCACCAGGGAAGGTAAGGTATTCACCAGTCACCACTAACTTTAACCCAATTTTGATGTCCCTTAACCTCTTCAAGCTTGGTGTGTGGAACATTGCCGTGCCAGAATTATATAATCGGCAAGGCAACGACGAAGTTGTGCGCAGTGCCTGACCATTGCCGTCGGAACAAATTTCATGGGTTTTGTAATGAGAAGAAAGGGTGTCGTGCCAGAACTACATATATATAGGACAACTTTTTTTTTAATTTTCCGGCGATTGTTTTCTCGGTGACTCACAACCAGAAAGGTTCGGCACCATGGAAAATCTGGCACCGTGAACAGCTCGTTATCGCCGTTTGCTTTCACTATTAGGCCAGCGGAAGTGACGGAGTGGGACACGGCGGTGGAGAAGTAGCTCATACCGAAGTACACGCGCGGGAGCAAAAGGGGATGTTTTCCGGGAAAGGCAGGTCGACGAGGGAAATGGCGTCGACGACACTGGAGAGGGATTTGGTGAAGAAGGGGCGGTGAATTGACCATTTTGCCCTCCATAATAAACAATTTAAAAAAAAATTTACGTTTTTCCGGCAACATTTTACCGGTGATTTGGCCGGAAGGACCAAATGTGCTAAAAATTGCATACTTACGGGACTAAATTGTTAATTTTTAAAGTCGAGTACTGAAATTAACAAGACCTCAACAGTCACAGGACCAAAAGTGTAATTTTCTCCATAAGAAAATTAAAAAGTTTAAAATTTTTCAATTTTTTTGTGATTTGTGGGTAAAATCCCTTCCCCACACTTATTTTCAACATTGTCCCCAATGTTGTGAGAAGAAAGAAAAGAAGACAAAGAAAGTCCTCCTTTATTAGATTTTGCTTTTGTGCAATTTTCATTCAGCCAAGCAGTTTGAGAATAACAAGAATAACATTCTTTATTATCAACGCCATTTAAAAGATTCTCCTTTCGGAGTTTATTGAAACCCAACTTACCATCCTCAGCAAGATTCAACCCCTTAACTGCAAAAACTAGGTTAGATCTAGCAGACAAATTCAAAGATGTAAAAATTGGAAACTCGGCAGTTTCAGCAAGCACATTTTTGGTAAATTTATCTGCTTGAGCATCAAAAGGGATTAGAGGCAAATCTTTTTGTAGCACTTCACTTACAGTTTCAGGAACATAACTTTTGAGCCTATTTAGAAATGGAACTGGGGGTACATAAGGATTATTAGATTTATGCAATTGAAGCTCATCATTTTCTACAATAATATCATCAACAACATTATGCAATTTTCCAATTATTTCAGTTTGTTCAGAAGTGATATTATCTTTTAACTTATTTTTTTCATCATTCAGAGCATCCTCAGGTTGATTAGGTAACTTACCTGGCACATGCCCTTGCACAAATTTAGCAATTTGCTCTAAATGTGCTTCTATTCTTTTAAAGCAAGCCTCATTTTTTTCAAGTCGTTGTTCATCTGTTTCTTGGGGCTCATAAACTTCTTGTTGCATCTGCAACCATTGATCATGTTCTTCTTGTTGCTTTTGGAACCATTGATCATGGTCTTCTTGTTGCTTTTGAAACCGTAGATCATTTGCTTCTTGGCGCCTATTGCAAGCCTGTATATAATCATTCAAGGAGTCCTCCAAAGATGGTTTTTCAGATTGGGGTGGTGTTGGTTGAAATTTATTTTGATTATTATCCCAATAAAAATTAAGATGACTTGGTTGAGAATTATTTTGATTATTACCCAAAGAAAAATTAGTGTGATTTTCCCAACCCGAGTTATAAGAATTATAAAACGGTTCATGCACAGGCCTTTGATTAAAAGAATTCATTGCATTAGCCTGTACAAAACCATTATTATTTCTCTTATTTACAAATGAGTTATTTTGATTCATACTCATCATAGAACACATGCTTGTCATTTGTTTTGCTAACTCAGACATATAAACTATCAAATCAGGATTTGAGTTAACTTCATACATACCTTGTGTCCGTCCCCTTATGGTTTTTTGTTGGGAATTTTCTCCTAGCATTTCATACAATGCTAAGGCCTCCTCCGCTGTTTTTTCTCCCATGGAACCTCCAGCTGCATTGTCAACTATTGATTGGCTGGTTTGTGTCAAACTATCATAGAAAGTTTGAATTTGCAACTCCAATGGGTAGCCATGGTGAGGGCATTGAATGAGCAACATTTTGAACCTTTCCCATGCCTCATGGAACGGTTCGCCTTCAACTTGCGAGAAAGTTGCAATTTTTCTTCTTAATTCAATAGTTTTTGTATAGGAATAAAATTTATCTATGAACTTATTGTACACCTCCTGCCATGTCCGAAGGGATCCAGGTGTAAGAAACATGAACCACGTCTTTGCTGCATCTTTCAAGGTATACAGGAAACACTTCATTCTCAATTCATCCTCCGTCAAGTCATTCAACGGAAAGTTTTGGACTACCCCGTAGAAATCTCGGATGAAGGTAAGAGCATCCTCGGTTGCCGAACCGTGAAAAGACGGCAATTGGTGGTAGTGGAATGCCTTTAGCACATAGTTCCTGCTTGCATTGGTAAGCACTATGCAAGAAGGTGAAGTTCCTACTTGTGGCCTACCAAAGTCTTTCATTAGCCTAGGGTTGGTTTGAGGGAGTGCAACCATGGTTGTGGTTGTTTCTTGTGGTTCAAGAATTGGATTTTCAAAAGTTTTTTCCTTTTTTCTATCAATGTAGTCGTCTAAAGGCAACGGTTTAAGATTTAAAGAACGACGACCATGCATAAAATAAGATAACAATGAACTAAACAAGTAAACAAATAAATAAGCAAAACTAGCAAACGAATCAAAAGCAAATTGGAAACAACTAAACCAATATAACATTTTTTCTGTGATTAAGAATGAAAAAGAATTTTCAAAAAGTAATATGGACTAATGAATTAAATAAATGAGCAAGATTAAATTGAAGGAAAAAAAATGGCAATAATAATAAAGAGATTCGGAAAAAAAAATCGGACAGTATAAAAAAATGGAGAAAATAAATAAAAGAAAGTGAAAGCAAAAACTAGTATAAAATATAAAGATAACCTAAATACAAAATGATTGAAATTTAGGAGCAAAATATGGAGAAAATATCAAAGAGCAGATTCAACTCAAATGCAAATTAATTAGAATTCATGAAGCGCAATAAATGAATTAACAATCAAATAAAGCAGATAGAAAACAAGAACAAATATAAAGCAGCATTTCGAATTAAAAATTAACAACTAAAAAAACGAAATCAAATTGCACAGTAAACAAATTCCCCGGCAACGGCGCCAAAATTGATGGATAATTTTAATAATATCCTCGCAAGTGCACGAGTCACTGTAGTAATAAGGTGCAAAAGCAAGGGTCGATCCCACAGGGAATTGTACGATGCAATTTAATGACTTGAAATTAAATTAACTAATTAAACGATTTGAAGGTTCAAAGCTAATTAAGAATCAAATGCAAAGTAATTAAAATCATGAAGCTAAAAACAAATGAATAATTGAATCAAAACGTAAGAAGGTGAACAAGTAAATTATCAGGAAGCAGAAAATCAATTAATTAATTAACAAGGGTGCATAATGATAATTAACATTATGAGACTTTCATGAAAATTATCCTGTTCCTAAAAAGATTATTTAGCAAATCATAAAGAAAACACCAGCAAGTAGCAACCCTATATAATATTTATATACCTGACCGATCGCAACCGGCCTGGTTAACAGTCAGTATGGTTCAACCCATCCGACTACCCGTATAATCCATTTGATCGCAACCAAACGGTGGACCGCAGCCCTATATAATATTTATATACCTGACCGATCGCAACCGGCCTGGTTAACAGTCAGTATGGTTCTCAACCCATCCAACTGCCCGTATAGCCAATTTGATCGCAACCAAATTGGGGTATCATGCACACATAACACATAGCAAGCACATGCAACCCACATTAACACATTGGGAAGGGGGAGAAAACGTATAACAAAACCTATGCGTGATCCTTCACATACTAAGAATAATCCTAAGGGGTTCATACTTCTTTCACCTAGGTGAACGGGGTACCAATTCAACTAGCATGCAATATATAGGACTCATACAACCTACGAACGGTACCCGAAATATCAAACTAGACATAGGCACGATAGACGCAGTCCGTTGGGACACCACGGGGGTCGGGGGAACATCAAACGGGGAAGCCAAAATCCCGAATTGGGATGCAAACCAGCGGATAGCCGGTGGGTGAGGGTTCACCCGCCGGCGTTACTGTTCCGGGCAGCGGGTGCCTGGCGGGCAGCTGCCCGCTGCCGGGACTGCCTATCTTGACCGCGGGTAGGTGGCGGGTCCCCTACCCCCCACTGACTCTTTTCCATCAATTAACGCCCCGGGAACCTTTGTGGAACCCGAAACCATGCTTAGACACTTTCAAACACAATTGATAACACACGTAGATAATTAACGGATCAAAATCAAGAAACATACGGCACATAACCTATCATGCTTTTCTAAACATAATTAACACCCGAACATGCGATTTCCCACCCAATACACCAAGAATAATATCATACGATACAACCTAGGGTTCTAATCACTTTTAAATCATCAAGGACACAATTCATCTTCTAATATCAAGATTCGGTAAGAATATCACATAAACACCAAGAACATCCTACAATCATCAAGAACATCATATAATCATCAAGAACGTCATATAATCATCAAGAACACCATAATTATCAAGAACCTCTCATCATCAAGATCACCCATGGAATCATCACACCAATTAATAATAATATCACAAATCATCAACACACAATAATATGGGGAAATCCTAAGAGGGGAATCATAGCTATAAAAATAGGTTTTGTTGAGACATGGGTTACCTCTTAGCCTTAATTGATTCCTTGGCTATGAAGGGTCTTTCTTTAAGCTTTCTTCTTTCTTGATTTCTCCTAGGGGAATTCTTAGAATTCTTGGTGTGGTGAGAGATTATTGTGGTGGGAGTTCTAGGTGCCTCCTTATGTTCCCTATTTATATATCTAAGAGTCTTACTTAGGGCCTAATTACTATCGGTTTGCTAACTCTATTCCTTTTAGGACTAAGGATTGGGTTTAGGGATAAGGGCCCATGGACTATGGTGGGCCTCTCCTAATTAATTATTGGATTTAATTCTTTCTTTTAGGTAATTGGTTAAATGATTAATTGGTTTTAGGGATCGTAACACGGGGTGTTACAATGTTGACCACCATCGAAATCACAAGGACGTCCTTAGGGGTGGCTATTCTTGCCAGTAGGTCCTTGTCCGGAAACTAGACAGGGTCCCGAGGGGACTTTTTCGAGTGGGGTTGGTCATCCACTGCCCACACATATTTACTGGCATTTTCCCTCAAGGTTCCTCCCCCAAAGATTACATTGATCACTGGCACTTACCCGGATTCCCTGCCTCGGTGCTTGGTTTTTCCTTTGCTTCCGTAGGGGGATGGGAGTGTTCAGCCGTGTCCCTCCAGGCATTCCTCCTCGCCATCCGGTCCCAGTCTATGAAGTTCCCTAGCTTGCCTGCCTGTGTGAGAGCCTCTATCTCCTTCCTCCATGCTTGAAAATCGTTAGTGGCATGGCCATGGCGGCAATGAAATCTACTGTACTTAGTCATGTCGGCACCCGGCGGGTCCATCCGCAGGCTGAACGTTCTCACCATCCGGCATTCTTCGGCATACGCGAGGATATCACTCGGAGGGGCAGTGAGCGGGGTAAAAGGCGTTAAAGGTTGCATCCTCGCCGTAGGGAGCGGAGGCACCCACGGTGGGGGTGCTCGTGGGCCTTCGCTAGTAGGTAGAAGTTTTCCTCCCAGGCTGACTCTCCTACCCTCTGAACTTCTGACTGGGTGGTTGGTGCCCTGTTTGGGCTTAGGCTGCTCTTAAATTCGCAGCCTCTTGCTACCCCTCCTCCTCCAAACATTTCAAGCGGTTAGCCTCCTCTACCTCGGCATATCGGTCTGCCTTCATCATCAAGGCGGTGTACGTCCTCGGGGGTTTTGCGTCGCAGGGTTTTGTATAACTCCCCCGCATGGAGCACTATGATGAACATGACACTTGCCGACCGGTCATCCATATCCTCAACCTCGGCCTCTTCCGCTCTCCACCGCACAAGGAACACGGTGAGGGTCTCGTCCCTCCCTTGCCTAATACTGGCAAGATGCGTGAAATGCTTCATGCCCTTCCTCCGTCTCAGGAAATAAGTGATGAACCGGGTGGCCAAATCCTAGAAAGAGTTTATCGAGCTGCCCTTTAAGTTCGTAAAGCATCGTTGTGCACCTCCCGATAGCGTGGAGAAGAATGCGTGACACATCAGGACCTCGGAGAATCCCATTAGCATCATGGCAGCTTGGTAAGCCATCACATGGTCTTGGGGATCTCCCACCCCGTCGTACCGCTTAACGTCGGGGGTCTTGAAATTGGGATGGAGGGGTTCATTCATGATTTTGGGGGTGAAGGGCG
Source organism: Ipomoea nil (assembly GCF_001879475.1). Lineage (NCBI taxonomy): Eukaryota > Viridiplantae > Streptophyta > Magnoliopsida > Solanales > Convolvulaceae > Ipomoea > Ipomoea nil. The sequence goes on along the minus strand of NW_017618262.1, from coordinate 5,237,255 downwards.
TGATGATTATTATTATAGGTACCATGGGATTGGTACCACGCTCCTTCCACAGTATCAACTCTTCTATCTTGGCATTCACCCTATCGATCCAGTCCTCCGGGGGGTTGGTCTAGCGGGTGTGCGCCCATCTTTCTAACAGACAATATGCGCTCTCCCCCTCGGCCTCCTCCAGACTTACTTCGGCGTTCCTCCCCGGGGGGCCCTGATCCCGAGGTATCACAAGTGCCCTCCCCCCGTTTCCAAGCGGGTCTTGCCTGGGTCCCAAATGCGGGGGGAACTGCTCACCAGCCTGGATAACATTCGCCCTATCATTGCCCTCTAGTCTCCCTCCTTCTCTACCCGAGGGAACCAAGTTCTCTCCTCCCGTATAAACCGAGGCTGGTGCTTCGTCCACATCGCGCTCAGTATTCCGTCCCACCTCACTACGTTGGATGGGCAAGTGCTCGACGTAGCTCTGAATTTCGCTCAGACAAATAGAGACTACAAAGTACAATTAATTAAAAAAAAAAAAAAAAAAAAAAAAAAGACAAAGGGAGCCACATGTTCCCCTTTGTAATTGATGTGAGATCATTTTGATCCCACATCGAAAATGATTGGAAATATGAGTTCTTGAGCTCCTCTATATAAGAGAAGCAATGTTCCTCTTCCAAACATAATTGTTTGCCCATCCATGTGGCCAAGTATTGAGAAGCCAAAAGGTTCTTATATAAAAAGTATTAGCTTAACGACTTCTTATTTTAGTTTTTTTTTTTTTTTTAAAAAAATTATTGTTAGGGGGGTTTGGGAAAGATTAACCAAAAATGTATATGTGTTCCTTATTTTTTTTAGCAGTTTGGAGTAAATTGCTGAGTTATTAAATAATATTTTTAGTGTTTTGATTAAAGACAAAATGTTAAAATGGTGAATTTGTTAAAATTTATATTATTTTTATTATTATATAATAATGTAATAATAAAATAATTGAACATATACTACAATGTAATAGAGTCAATAATATTTTTTTAAAAAAGTAATAATAAAATAAAATTACAACAATAATAATATTAATAATATAATAATAATCAAAACAAAACTATATACAAAATACAATTAAAATTAAAAAGAAAAAAGACAAAGGGGAACCTATGGCTCCCCTTACATCGAAAATTTTTGGAAAGATGAGCTCTTGAGCTCCTCTATATTAAGAGGAGCAACGTTATTCTTCCAAACATAATTGCTTGCCTATCAATGTGGCAAGTATTGAGAAGTCAAAAGGCTCTTATATAAAAAGGCTTAATGGTAATTTATTTATTTATTAATTAATTAGGTGGTTTTGGGAAAAGATTAATCTTAATCTTTTCACAAAATGTATATGTGTTGTTTTTGTTTTTAGCAGTTTGGAGCAAATTGCGGAGTTATTAAATAATATTTTTAGTATTTTGATTAAAAATAAAACGTTAAAATGGTGGATTTGTTAAAATTTTGGCGAATTTGTCAATAATCAAACATGGACATTTATCTAATAATTAATATGACAATTATCAAATTAATTGCACAGTATTAAAGTTTATTTGGAAAGTAGGAAAATGATTTCTGAAAATAAGTCGTTTGGAAAGTAGGAAATTGATTTTTGAAAAATAAGTTATTTTTCTAAAAATATTTTTCTTTTCAATGTTTGGCTGCACAACAGAATATTGTCTTTATGTATTTGATTCATTTTTTTTGTGTGTGTATTTGATTTATTTTTTAGAAAATGTCTTTGTGTATTTGATGTTCTAATTTAAATAATTATATATCAATTCAAATATTCTTAATATATTATAACAAATCAATTATATTCCCTGCATCACAAGGGTGAAAATACGAGTAGTAATAATAATAATAATATTTTGGATCAGCAACCGCAAATCATTGTTGTGACAACTAATGCAATATTCTTAATAGTGGTGGTGGTGTTTATGAAAGAAGTTAAGGTTTAAGTATTAAACTATCATAAAAAAATACAAAATACTGTAATATCTAATAAATTATAATGTCAAATGTACAAATATAAATATGATGTGGCAAATGATACAGAATTAACGAGTAAAAAATAGTAGGGCTTAGATGAATTATCTATTAAGGTCGGATGTTTAATTGAATTTTTTAAAAATTTAAAGGATTAATTGATAGTATTTCATTAATATTTAGAGGGACTATTTAACCCTTTTTCAAATAATAATAATCTTCTCTCTATGAATCTTTAAACGTCTTCAAGATTATTTGTATGATATAAC